>NC_142933.1:54669885-54682385 GCF_046866305.1 Octopus bimaculoides | reverse complement strand
CCAGAGAAATTTGGATGTAGTCTTCTGAGTCCAATCGATTACTTTGTTTCATTTTTATGTTCATTAGAGTGGAAAAATCCTCGTTTGCAAAGGTAGGTTGTTGCAAAAGATAGACTACTTCCTCATGCCAAAAGAAAAAAAAAATCTGTCATAACAAGGAACACGTTTGCTATATAATTTTACTTATGTCTAATTACCCTCAAGAATTTCATTGTTATCCCACTAGGGTAAGTTACCCCTATTCACCGACTCCTGCTCGAATGTTTCCTTGCATAAAATATAGAGCAGAAATATACATATTAGGTACATATAAAAATTTCTCCATGAAACTATTGGCAGTGTTATTAATCCATAAATAAAGTACACGTGCGCGTGCACACACACACACACACACACACACACAGACACACACACACACACACACACACACACACACACACACACACACACACACACACACACACACACACACACTCTCTCTCTCTCTCTCTCTCTCTCTCTCTCTTGCACACACACACACATGTGTATGAGGAAATACTAAGAGTTAAAGCAAACATTAATAATAAGGCAGTTACTCGAACACAAGAACAAATTCACCTCCACATCTAGGACAGATAGTAACCATCAGTAATAATATATGAGCCGCACATTTAATAAATCCGCACATTTAATAAATCCGCACTGTCATTAAAAATCCGCACTGTCATTAAAAATCCGCGAAAACAGAACGCATGCTGCTCATCCAGTCATAAATGAAAATATTATAAAACAACCAAAATTAAGCAACATTAAACCAAAAATCTCAGCATGAAACCACAAATCTGTAAACCACAAATCGTACTTCTAGCAACCTTTTTACTATGCAAATTTCAATGTAGACATGAAAATTCATAACTGAAGCTATCACAGCAGACAAACAAATACATTTTCGTCAATTAACGAAGGGTTTCTAATAAAAAGTCAAAACTTAGACCAGGAAACAAAATTAGATAAAAACACATTAGTCGTTAATATTACCATCCTATATAAAGGTGGTGAGTAGGCAGAATAGTTTAGCACGCCGGACAAAATGCTTAGCAGCATTTCGTTTTTCTTTGCGCTCTAGATTCAAATACCGGCGATGTAAACTTTGCCTTTTAGCCTTTTAGGGTAATAAAATAGGTACCAGTTGAGCACTGGGTCGATTTATTCAACTTAGCCACTCATTCCGAAATTGCTGGACTTGTACCAAAATTTGAAATCAGTATTATCATTCTATATAATATTATCATTCTATATAAAATCCCATCGACAAGCTAGGTTAACAGCAACATACAGAAAGAAAAATATCTTAGACACATGAAAAAAACATGCGTGTAAACATATCATTAGTGATATTTCCTGGATTGATTAAGTGTTTTGTGTCTTTCAACGTCAGATATTCTCAAGCAGGTGACCCAGCTGGGTTTGATCGAGTCCCAGGTTGTATCCAGTTAGCACTACTGGAGTGAGCACTCTTCCTTCCAGAGCTCGTACTTCTTGATCCACAGCCACCTCGAGACAACGTCTGTTGCTTACACAACCAGTCTGCTATGTCTAACATGTAAGCTCTGTAGAAGGGCTGACCTGCAAACTCTCTTCATCCCACTTCAATGAAATCACACTTTTCTTGCTAGCAGTTGTTTCGGTATAGGTTTACTAGATCTGCATATTATGAATTTATCAGTTACAACATCCTTCCCAGGATGACCTTCGTATTACAAAATGAGCAGCAAGGAACAATTATTATTTTGCTCTCAAGAAGATGCTGAATGCCCCTTGAGATATTAAAAGAACTTAGGAATGTCGTGTTTGAAAGTAAAGCATCAGGACTAATAAAGAGGCAAAAATCATTAACACATTAATGATCCTCTGCCTTCAAAATAGCATGTTTTGAATACAAAGATGCTCACTATATCACTACATTATACCCGCGCGCGCATGCACACACACACACACACACACACACATATACTGTTGAATGTATGGTATTCTGTCACATCTATACCATCTGATGAGAGATACAGCCGTATAGTAGAAGCTGACTCTAATCGTTTATTTTTTTTACCAATATCATAGCCCCAATAATTTATAATATATGTGTACTTTTGTTGAGCACTTTGAGAAAAAGATAATTCTCGAAATCTAATTTTGATGCTATAGTATGTTGTCAACTTAATGTAACAGTCCCATGAAAGGGAAGGATGCTACTGTTATTTAGCCCTAGAAAATACCGTTTCCTGTTGGACTTGACACATTTCCTGTGTCCTTATGTCTTCAAAGTGGAGACAAGCACTTCCATCCAGCAAAGCCTGCATCCAGAGACTAGTTTCAGAGTCATTGCTCATCATCCAACGGGAAACGGTGTTTCCTAGGGCTAAATAATAGTAGCATTCATCCCTTTCATGGGACTGTCACATTAAGTTGACAACATACTATCACTTTATCGTGATGCTACTGCATAAATCTCTCTGAGAGATTTAGAAATGTATTATTTCTAATTTTGATGTGTTTTGTGGAATAAGCATGTGTCTTGTTTGTACGTGTGAAACGTACATACACACAACACACACGCGCGCACACACACACACACACACGCACATACACACTCACACACACGCGCGCATATATATATATATATATATATATATATATATATATATATATATATATATATATATATACAGTGTACATTTCAACACATAAGAGGTATTCCTTGTACGCTAGAAAGAACAAGTACTTCCATCGAGCAAAGCCTGCATCCAGAGACTAATTTCAGAGTCATTGCTCATCATCCAACAGGAGACGGTGTTTCCTAGGGCTCAATAACAGTAGCATTCTTCCCTTTCATGGGAATAATATATAGTCTATGGACTAAATTTTTACACGCTAGGCTACTGGTAGTAGAAATTTCTAATATTTCTTATTTCCCTTGATATTATTAATGATATATATATATATATATATATATATATATATACGTAATCTATGTATAACTGAAATTCTTTCATAACAGCTCAACATGTTTCTTTCATGTCATTTCTTTTCTCTTGTATTCATGGAATGAAACAGCGAACTATCATGCGGTAAGCTGACGGACGTTATGGTTTCATCTGCACTCCCTTCTTTAATATTAAACAATTTAAGGCTATCTATCTTTTAGCAAAGTATGTGATTCCTAAAGAGCATTCAACAACACCTACACTTCTAAAGATCTATTTATGTCAAGGATCCTTATGGTTCACCTGGAAAATCATCGGAATGTTTATAAATCTGGTAGCGTTGTATAGTGTAAACTATTGAGTCAACATATTCCAGGAACCAAAAATATATCTGGATAAACGTTGAGAAAGAAACATTCTAATTTGTTTATTCATTATTAGACAGATGGTGTTAGAAAAGAAACATACGAAAAACAAGAAAGCAAATATATGACGGTTTTCACATAATCGCATATGTATTACTACCTATTTATCACACGCCCACTATTAACGTCATATACATATATGTATACGATTAGAAATATGTGCGTACAGATGAATAAATACTTACACATTCACGCACACGCACATAGTTATATACATATGCTTGATAAACTGAAGTATTCAATGTATTTAATGTATTTTTTCATCTAAATATGTACTACGTATGCGTGTGTTGTGTGGGGGTACATACATACATACATACGTATATACATATATATCGTACGCACATATACGTATATATTTATATATATACACGTACATATATACATTATTGTATGTGTGTGTGTGTGTATGTGCGCGCGTGCGCGCGTGTCTATTTATATGTAGATGTTGTTTTCCGTGTGCAGATACACAAAATTTCATGTTACACACGTATATGTTATAATTAGAATCAGCATTAAATACTTAGAGTGTAGGAAGGCACGTGTAAATATTTTTGGTATACTACAGACACATACATGCACCAACGAACGCACTTACAATCATCTGGAAACTACAGCAATGTTGTTGGGAAATTGTTAAATATAAGTAAGAACAAAACAAACAAGAATTTTAATTTGAATGTATTTCATATTCTTCATATTTCGACTAAAAATTCTCCTTAACAATAATAAAGATAACAAGAGCTCATGTGGCTTTGTTGCTGGTGTATAAAAAGACTACATGTTATTGATACTTGAACACTGTTGTGGAAAGCTGTGTTCCATTGATTATTTTTTCTCAGGGGTCTGTTGTCATGCATATGCAAGGAGGAAGTATGGCCAATTGTATTGTACGGTGACCAGATTAGCCAACAGCTTTTGTTTGATTCCTATCGTTTGTTAATGACTGGTTTGTGTTATCTTAGCATGACTTCTTTGATCTCCAAGTTTTCAGAACTTTGGTCTGCGGCTTTCATCGTAACCGTGACGATGGTAATAGTTGTTAGAAAAATTCTTTCATTTCTTGCATTTGGAATCTTGCTGTCTACAGCGTGTAAAGGATGTTTGGTATCCGTTAACTTTTAATAATTTTCATATTGTTTGATATTCGTGACTCAGTATTCTGTACCTGCTATTAGAACGAACGAGCTCTTTCCATATGCAGCACTAATAGGGATGGTTGCAGTGGACAAGCAGATATCTGCAGATGCCGTTCTTCTATAATTCTTTCTTTTATAATTCTATGGAAAGCCTGTTGACGGTGAGATCCAGAATTGTTGAAATGTTCTACGTTAAATTCTATTTGGACATCAATATTTGCGAATGTCTCGAATATTGCATCATGAAAAGATGGTACGTTGAACGCTTAATACCTGCCACCCTTATGCTTTCTTCACCGGATATGTGGATGATGTACGTATAGGCACATTTGTATTTAAAATATCGTACCCTAAGATTACGCCCCCACCCCCACCACTACCGCCATCTGGAAACTAAATCTTCTCCAGCACAAAACTCCCTGCCAGGAATGAAGTATGAACTAATAATTACTCGATGTAACAAACTAAATCATGAATAATCTCTCGACCGTTATCAAACAAACTTGTCAACTCCGGTATTTCAGCGTATTCACTCTACAGGCTAATAATAGTAGCTAAATCTTAAAACAGCCATCACCTAATCATTTCAGAAAATATTGCATTGGACAATGTAACGTAAGGTAAATTATGCTTTCACAGTAAAAAATAATGAAAGCAAGGCAAACTCGTAGCTGGAATGCTTTTAAGTTAGGTCTATAGCCTTCTGGTTAAGTAACAACAAGGAACGAGTGATAGCTCCTCTACACGGTTGGTAGATCTGTAGCAGTTAATACACTCTCAGATCGCAACTGGACATCATAAAACAAGCCCAATGGAAAATATGGCCGTGTATGCACTGAGCCTATGTTAAAGTTTATATAACGAAGAGAATGCTTTTAATGAAAAGCTAATTTGATCAGTACTACCTTGGGTTAAACCATAATATCAAACCAGTTATTTAGTCCCATAGTTAAAATTGTCTGCACACGATTCCAAGTTCAGTCACACTGCGTGGTACCTTGGGCAGGTGTTTTCTACTATAACACTATAGTCTGGGGTCAACCAAAACCTTGCGAGTGGATTTGGTAGACGGAAACTGAAAGAAGCTCGTCGTATATACATACACATGCATGTATATATATATATAAATATATATAAATATATATATATATATATATATATATATATATATATATATATATATATATATATATATATATATATATATATATATATATATATATATATACATACAATATATGAGTATATGCATATATATGTACATGTATGTACATACCTTCATCTACATGTACATATAGATACATAACTGGGTACATGACGTGGCAAAAGAACATGGACAAAATGATAAACAAGGTACAATATATATATATATATATATATATATATATATATGTATATATATATATGTATATATATATATATATATATATATATATATATATATATATATATATATATATATATATATATATAAATAAATATATATATATATATATATATATATATATATATATATATATATATATATATATATATATATATATATGTATATATATATATATATATATATATATATATATGTATATATATATATATATATATGTATATATATATATATGTATATATATATATATATGTATATATATATATACACACACACACACACATAAACACATAAATATATACATACAGCAATATAACTACACGTGGTCCGTTGGCAATTTCTTCTCCTCCTCCTTCTTTGGACTTTTCTCTTCCTCTTTTCCGACGAAGAGCTAGGCTCGAAACGTTAAACTCTCTCTTTTCACAGAGCGTCAAGCTAATATGCTTCTTGTGCACGTCCTCACGTTCGTTGTTTTCTTTTCTAGTTTCTTAATTTAACTTGTTCGTTTATTTGAATTGGGCTATATACAGGGGTTGGACAAAATAATGAAAACACCTGAAAATTTCAAACAAATTAATTTTAATATAGGGAAGGAACGCCTTTGGCAGTAATTACAGCTTGAATTATATGAGGTATGGGCGCGTACAAAGTTTGAATTGTTTCCAAAGGAATTTTTCTCCATTCTTCAGCTAAAACACACTTCAGTTCTTGTAGTGATGATGGTCGGGGATATGGACTCCTTACTTGTTTTTCTAAAATGCACCATAAATGTTCAATATTGAGATCTGGGGACTGTAGTGGCCAGATAAGATGTTCAACTTCACTAGAATGTTCCTCGTGCCATTCAGTAACAATTTATCCGTGTGAATTGGTGTATTATCATCCTGAAAGATTGCGTTTTCCCCCGGAAACAGTTCTGCAACCATAGGATGAATTTGATCAGGTAATATGCTTAAATAGTCTTGACTATTAATTCTGCCATGAAGGTAAACCATTGGGCCGGCGGATTTACAAGATATAGCCCCCAGATCATCACAGATCCTCTTCCATGTTTAACAGTTGGAAGAAGGCAGTCTGGGTCAAACGCTTCTTTTGGCTGTCTCCACACGTATACTCGACCGATGGTCAGAAATAAAGTAAAGGATGACCCGTCCGAGAAAATAACATTCTTCCACTGCTCTAAGGACCAATTCTGTAGGTTTTTACTCCACTCTAAACGATTTGCAACGTTTGTTTTTGAAAGTAGTGGTTTTCTGATTGCAGCCCTCCCGTGAAATCGGGTTTTGTGCAGCTCCTGGCGAACAGTTTTTGTGGAGACTGGGTTCTCGAGGTGGTCATTCAGCTCTGCAGTAATTTTGTGATCCTTTCTAACAATTCGCGTAAGAGTTCGACTGTCCCTATCTGAAAGTTTTGGTTTTCTTCCGGAGTTTTGTTTCTTCGAGGAGATTTTTCCCTCTTTCTCAAAGGCTATAATTACTTTCGAGACAGTACTTCCTGATACATCAAACATTTAGGCTATATTTGTTACGCTAGCGCCTGCCGTACGAGCACCAACAATTTGACCTCTTTGAAAGTCCGATAGATGTGTCATTTTAATGAATTTTAATTATCTTTTTGGATGATGTCTGAAAAGAAGCAGCAATTTTA
This sequence comes from Octopus bimaculoides, assembly GCF_046866305.1. NCBI lineage: Eukaryota > Metazoa > Mollusca > Cephalopoda > Octopoda > Octopodidae > Octopus > Octopus bimaculoides. Next base: position 54,674,830 of record NC_142933.1, on the reverse strand, counting down.
TCAAAACATATTAAGCAACACTAATAATAAATCAAAAAACATAAAAATAAACAAGCTTTTGACGGGTTTTACAGATATTTCAAAATTATGAAGCTATGATGCTAGGTGTTTCCATTATTTTGTCCCACCCCTGTATATATATATATATATATATATATATATATATATATATATATATATACAGACGAGCCTCCCTTTGCGTAGAAGAGTAGCAGTCCATAAAGAACAAATAAATCTCCCACAACACCACCAAATTCCACTCAGTGGCCACATAGACTCTTGCGCCAGAAACAAAAACCCTAAATTCCTATTCCCTTTCTATCAATGTAAAGACAAAATCTCCACACAAGAAAGAATCAACAAGGAGAATCTCTCTTTATAGAGAAATTCCAACCACTTCTTAACACACAAACCTCTCGGTGATCATATTTCTCTAAGAACAGACATAAACTTCCTGTTGACAAAGAGACCAGAACTCCAACTAAAGAGTATAAAACCCACAGAATTGTCTTCCCTTACACACACTTCCTGTTTTGACACCACACTTCCTGCTTAACACATACACTTTCAGCCCCCTTTCTTTTTTCAACAAAACACAACTCTCAGTTTCATGCATCCTAATTTTTCCAACTATTATCTACATGGATTACCATTGAACTTTAAAAGCTCAAAGACAATATAATGCATTGATATATTTATTTTTTTATATATTATTTTTTTATATATTATTTTTTACTTTTTTGTAAAAGACATTTTCATTCTCCCTCTTCTTGAAAATTTGCCGTGCAATGAAAGCCGGTTTGAAGTCCTTTTTACACATCTATATTAAAATATGCTTTCAGTTTAGCATTCTGCCTTATTATTTTTCATTTTCCTATTATTTCTCCACGTGCAGTTAACACATGCCCACTATTTACTGACTTATATATATATATATATATATATATATATATATATATATATATATATATATATATATATATATGAATACATATGTATGTATGTAGGTATGTATGTATAAATATACATATATTTATGTGTGTGTGCCTTTGTGCTTTTTCTCCACATCGCTTGACAACCAATGTTGGTGTGTTTACCTCCATGTAACCTAACAGTTCGGCAAAAAATATTGATGGAATAAGTACTAGGCTTACAAAGAATAAGTCATGGGGGTCGATGTATTCAACTAAAACACCTTAAAGTAGTGCTCCAGCATAGCCGCAGACAAATGACTGAAGCAAGTAAAAAAAATAAATGAATGTGTATGTATGTGTGTGCGTGCATGTTTTTGTGTATGTATACACACACACACATACCATGCGCTTTCACACAACTTCCTTATAAATGACCCGGTTTCAAGGCACAAAACATTTGCGCAATGTGTCAGTGAGAGGAATCGAGCCAAGAACCTAGTGGTTTCGAAAAGGTACGTGTTAACCAGTCAAGATTTGCATCCATCATAATTTGGCGTATGGCAATCACCTGTACGAAGTTCTATTGAATTCCATTTGTGTATTAAATTCCATTTGTCGGCTTCGATAATAGAGTTGTGTTAAACAACAAAAATTTAATGCTTAAACAACATATAACTTGGATTTCTCTTCCCTATAGCAGAAGATATTTGCACAAAATGCCATGGAGAGAAATAGAACCTGGAACCAAATAGATGAATAACAAGTTCTCTACTGCATAGTGTCTTACTCAATACAAATGGATATGGCAGGAGCGGCAAGCAACTAAAGTAAAAGTGATTTCACTCATAATCGAAGCAGTATGGCTGGCTCAGCTTCCCAGTCGCTAGTTCCCAATACAACATAAATCGTATTAGCAGTGGCAGGTCGTAGTTAAAATTAGTGGTGGGGTGCTGCTTCAGAAAATTTTTAGCCGTTGTTTTAATATTGTGTAAAAGGAAACAAACATATATAAAAAAATTATGCATAAACTCGATCGGTTTGCGTTTTAGCCACTGCCAGGAAGTGTGTTTAATTTGTTCAATGAACACCGCCACGATTTCCCCCTTTTTTTTCAAAAATTTCCCCATAACCACAAAATAAAGGGTGGAAATGTGCCCTATTTTTCAAATCCTGGCAGCAACACTTGAAGCTGGAAGCAGGATACACTTCATCACATTCAAGAATATAAACACGTTTTTAAGCACAACGCACGCGGAGTCAAAAAGAAACACTACCTTTCATCCGGCACTGTCGTTCATGCAGTGCTCTCTCTCCCTAGTGTGAAGCTTCCTATCTCGGACATGTGATCATGCACACAACAGCCAAACACCGCGTCGCTGTAACTGTGAAGTGCACAATTCTATACTAGGATATTTGTATTTTTTTCACAAACTGGAATATGACTACTGAAATTAAGCTTAAGAATTATACAATGTACAAGTATAAAGAAAGAATTAAAGAAAAAAGGGCTCATTATATTGAATGTTATCGATAATATCGAGTGGAAATAGGGGGTGCTGCAGTCCGACAGTTCCTTTACACGAGCCGCCACTGCGTATTAGTTAAATTGCCGTCCTATTGGCATACTACCACTACCATTGCTTTATTATTATTATTATTATTATTATTATTATTATTATTATTATTATTATTATTATTATTATTATTATTATTTTAGTTATTTTCTGTAATATATTTATATATTTATTTTTTATCCAATCTTTGCAGTCGGAAGAGACTGTGTCTAATTATCTATTATCTGTCACCCACTGGTGATTACTAATACTTTTCGTTGTTCTTTATAAACGCATCGATCATTTTATTTTTCACTCTTCCTACCACTCCCAGTGTAACAAATGTCACGTTTCCGCATTGATAAAGTAACATTTTCAGGGATACAACATTAGAATCCGGGTGAATAAAAGAGAATTAAAAGAGAAAGAGAGAATGGTGAAAGTAGGAGAAAGAGAGAAGTAGAGGTTGTTGTTTTTTGTTATTAAATAGATAGTTGTCACCGGTTAACATTGAATAATCGTATGTTTCTGTCAGTACAATAATAATGATTTCTAACTCAGAAACAAAACACGCAGTTTGAAGCTGGAGACAGATTTTGATTGATACTAATTTTATCGACCTCAGAAGGATGAAAAGCAAAGTCGACCATGATGGGATGGGAACACAGAACGTAGAAACAGGCAACATAATCACCACTTGATATATTTTTTGGTCCAGCACTTTGGTAGTTCTGTTATTCTACTATGAATATTTGCCATAACGATCATTCAAAGGTAATTTAGAGAAAAATTATTGAGGTATGTTGGTTCCTACTTAACGCAATTATTGGTAGTGTTGCAAAAGAAGAAAAGTACACACACACACACACACACACACACACACACACACACACACACACATACACACACAGAGGAAACACTCGCTTTACGGAAGCAATGCGTTCCTGAAAATTTGGTCTTAACGCTAAATTCCGTAATGTGAAATTAATCTTTTTATTGATTTTCATATCATCAAGTAAGATTGCGTTCCTATGGACGTTTCAAAAAAAAAAAAAAAAAAAGAAATGCCAGAAAACAACAGAGAACAAGCAATGCGATCGCCATTATACACGAAAATAAGAAATTCTAAACATTCATGGTACAATACAGATACATAAAAGCACAAAAGTATTTCAAGAGGAATACGCTAGGGAATTAATAAGAATCGTAATATTCTGTGAATTTGTTCTTATCACAAAAGATGTGTGAAGGAGTGAGATGTGGTGGTAGAATGGGCATTACTAAAAGGATAAGGGACAATATTTACTATCTCATAGCTCAATATCACGAACATCAGCTTGAGGGGTGAAGAACTTATTCAAAGTTGTTGCTTATGATTCATCATCTCTTTGTATAGTTCAGTACAGGAACTGAGCTCACTGTAAACTCGTCTTGTTATTTTCATATTATGTTCACGATTAGGATCATTATCAGCAAAACCTCTCGGCTTTCCTCTATAAGTGCCAAACCTTTATCAATAATTTTTGTAGCCAATTTAAGTGATTCACCTGTATTCTCAGCTTGTTCTTTTTCTAAAAGTATCAGGCACTCGTTAATTTTTCTTTCTGGGACACTAGCAACTCAGTCACATCATCTTCTATGACTTCTTCAAATGTTATATTTTCCGAATTTGATGTAGACTTTCTGTTCGTGGAAAACTTGTAATGTCACTAATACAGTCAGGCCATAGACTTTTCCAAGCACTATTGAAAGTTGAAGGTTTCACTTCATCCCATGACTCAGTACTATTATCCACCGCATCCATTATGCTGAATTTCTTCCAGAAATTTCTAACTGTGTAGGTTTATTCTCCCTGTCAATTGTTTTCATAAGTTGTTCGAAAGTTCTTCTCATATGCTATTCCTTGAAGTTAGCTGTCACCCCTTGACCCATTGGCTGGAGTAAAGAAGTATTCTTGCGGATATATTCTATTTTCACATTATCAAAGAACTCATCTAAGTTCGCTGGGTGGCTCGGTGTATTGTCTAAAAGAAACAATGCTTTGTTGGAAATATTATGTCCGGCACTGTACCTGTCTACGGCAGGGCAAAATACCGTTTGTAAACCACTCTTTGAAACGGCTCTTAGTCACCAATGCCTTCTTATTTGAACGCCAAATAAGAGGCAGATTAAACTTCGTGTAACCCTTGAAAGTACTTGAATTTTAGGAGTGGTGCACGTGTAGGGGCTTTAATTTCATATCACCAGCGGTATTTCTTCTCAAAACAAGTTTCAGATGATTTTTGAAAGCTTTAAATCGCATTGTTGATTTATCTTCTCAAGAAATAAGGTTCTAGTAGACATGTGTGTCCAGAAAAGTGCAGTTTCATCATCATTGCATACTTCAGGAATCATTTTCTGCAACTGCTCAGGATAATTAGTAGCAACCTCTGTATCAACGCTCGCAGTTTCACCAATAATTTTTATGCTGTGACAATT
>NC_142933.1:54659885-54662385 GCF_046866305.1 Octopus bimaculoides | reverse complement strand
AAGAAGCCCCTCATATATATAAGTATGTATATATTTATGTGAGTGTTTGTGTCTGTGTTTGTCCACCCCGCAACATCGCTTGGCAACTGATGTTGGTGTGTTTACGTCTCCGTAAATTAACGATTCGGCAGAAGTTACCTATAGAATAAGCACCAGGCTTACAAAGAATAATTACTGGGGTCGATTTGTTCGACTAAAACCCTTCAAGGAGGCGCCCCAGCATGGCTGCAGTCTGAAACAAGTCAAAGATAAAAGAATATATATTCGTATATACATATACAGGATGGGTGGAAAGTAAGCAGGTATTAGAAATTGCTTATAGGATTTTTAGTGTTACAGCAGTCATGACGAAAACCTTTTTTAGACAGACAATACTAATGGGGAGTTCTTATTTTCTTATCGTCTTATTTCTCATTTCTTATTTTCCAGATGACCGGTCGCTTGACTGTTCAGGAGCGAGCTAAAATAGCAGCACGCTATCAAGTGTGGAATTCCATTGTTTTGCTTCAGACATGGTGGCGTGCATGGAACGGTAAGCATGCAGCACTACGTTGGGAGACAATAAAGAGTTGTCATGCAAAGCTGATGATCACGGGCTCCGTGAGCGATGCAAGGAGAAGTGGCCATCCAACCACATCCCGATCAGCGGAGAACGTGGCAACAGTGCAGGAAATGTTTAATCGCAGCCCGCAAAAATCAGCAGTTCGTGAAAGTGGACTAACAAGACACAGAATACGTACGGTGTTGCACGAAGAACTGAATTTTCCTCTGTGGAAGCTTCATTACGTGCAGGAGCCAAAACCTGAAGTCTGTGACCGCAGAATTCCAGAAGTCCAGAACTCTAAGAAGTCCAGATCTCACTCCATGTGATTTTTACCTGTGGGGTTACACAAAAGTGGAGGTGTACAAGACAAACCCTCGTACACCGGAGGACTTGGAGACACGGATTCAGGAGATTCTCAATGATATCCTAGACCACGCCCTTCAGCTCTTTAAGCTGAGCACTTGTGCACGTGCGCACACATTTTGCAACTAGCGCACAAAGGAAATATTTTCGTACAATATGTTTTCAAAATAGAATTGAATTATTTTATTAAATTTATTCGATTAAGTCTAGACTAGACTACTGATCGCAGACTCAGAGACAGATACTAAAAACGTTAATTCGGCAATCGAGTGGTTCGATCTCACTTCACAACGTAGTATCTTGGCCAAGTAGATTCTATTATTCGTTCCGTTAGACCCAATCGTCGTCTTGTAGTTGTTGTTGTTGTTTTTATTATTATTATTATTATTATTATTATTATTATTATTATTATTATTATTATTATTATTATTATTATTATTATTATTATGAGTTAAAATTCTCCCAGGTCTTCTTTGTCTCTCATCATTTCGGGGTCGATGAAATAAGAACCAGTTACGCACTGGGGTCGATATAATCGACTTGCCCCTTCCTCCAAATTTCAGGCCTTGTGCCTATAGTAGAAAAGATTATCATTATTGTTATATGATTGGCCTTAGCTCTGTGTTTGTACACGTTGACACGAAGTCTCACCCAGAGACCTCAAGAGACTACTAGAAGCTCAAGTTAGTGTTATGACCAGGGAGCCATATATTTGGTTTTGCACAGAGTATTGTTCTAGAGAATGTCTGTCAAAACATAAATAAATTAAAAGTTTGTTTTAAAAGTCATTTGATTATAAGATGATAGTGTGATGTTAAAATGACAGTAAAAGATGTTTGCTATTATGGACATTTAAAAGTATTTTAACACTGTTTACAGATTAAAATGCTTTGGGGATTACATAATCAATATTTTACGTAGAGTATGAACAGTTCCCATGAGCACTAATTTTTGAATTTCTTCCATTTTGGAATTTCCTGGTATCTGTGCTAGAGAGCAATTAGCCTCTATTATTATCATTATCATTATTATTATTGTTATTATTATTATTATTATTATTATTATTATTATTATTATTATTATTATTATTATTATTGTTATTATTATGATTGTTGTTGTTGTTGTTGTTGTTGTTGTTGTTCTTGTTGTTATTGAGTGAGAGAGCAGTGCATGCCATAAAAGTGACACTGGAGTAAAATATACGAGGCCCAGTATACCCATCATGACTACCCGTCTGATAAGGGTACACCAGGCACATGCATCACAACTATATGTGCGCGACATGGTGATCTCACATCAAGATAAACAGCGCATGACCTTGCTGGTGAGATCCAGTTTGGATTTTTTTCAAGTTGAGTAGCCCGGCCCACTTAAATGGTCCTTGAATAATGGTTGTTTAAGGATGTGAACAAAATATGTTTCCAGAAGTGAATTATTCAAACTCTAAAGAATTCCTCTCAACACATGGCTATGACACTCCGCTACTACTTCTGCTCATGATCAGAGATGCACATATCATCAGCCACCAAAGGACATGCTCAACTGGTTATAGTCAAACAACTGACAAGCAAATCTGTGGTATTGGGAAGAATA
>NC_142933.1:54642385-54657385 GCF_046866305.1 Octopus bimaculoides | reverse complement strand
TATATATATATATATATATATATATATATATATATATATATATATATATGTGTGTGTGTGTGTGTGTGTGTGTGTGTGTGTGTGTGTGTGTGTGTGTGTGTGTGTGTGTGTGTGTGTGTGTGTGTGTGCGTGTGTGTGTGTGTGTTTAATTTAAAAATATAAATAAAATATGATTTAAATATAATACATATTTCTATAAAAGTAAAAATATACATATATATACATATAAGAATATACATAATATGTATATATACATATAGGCGCAGCGTGGCTGTGTGGTAAGTAGCTTGCTTCCCAACCACATGGTTCCGGATTCAGTCCCACTGCGTGGCATTTTGGGCAAGTGTCTTCTACTATAGCCTCGGGCCGACCAAAGCCTTATGTGTCTGCGTTTGTTCCCCCACCATCGCTTGACAACTGATGTTGGTGTGATTACGCCCCTGTAACTTAGCGGTTCGGCAAAAAGGAACCGATAGAATAAGTACTAGGTTTACATAGAATAAGTCCTGGGGTCGATTTCTTCAACTAAAGTTGGTGCTCCAGCATAGCCGCAGTCATATGACTGAAACAAATGAAAGAATGAACGAATAAAAGAATATATTATTTATACTTAAATCTTATTTATATTTTCAAATCACTTCTTACATTTTTTATGTATGAATGAGCTACTCTGTGTCGTTGACTGAAATGATATTTGATCACTTTATAGAGCATTTGGGTGTCGGTTTGGTGTGTGGAACGGGATAGCTTACCTCATGGCCAGGTAGAAGCTCTTTAACCTTGGTTGGTAATCTACCTAGGAGAAGGAAATCTCCAATATAAAATCTGAGGCTTTGGAAGTTCCTGGTTTTGTCAAATTTCATGTCACACCGGCGAAATTCTTCTTGGGCCAATAGGTGGAGGTAGTGCAGTGCAAGCTACATCCACTGAAAATTATTCATCTGCACAAGTACTTCTTGTACACCAAATCTTAGTAAAATCATTGAATTAGTTGGTTGGCAGAAACCTAAAAATGCACTTGTAACTTAATCTAAAATGTCTCAAAGAGATTCAGTAAATGACAAAAAAAAAAAAAAAAAGGCTTGGGAACATCAGGAGAATAGGTCTGGCTCAGCAAGTGTCCCAGTGTGTCACAGGCTGGGTCCGGTCGTCATCCTGCCACTGTGGTAAAACAACCTTCAAGAAAAAGGAAAACTAGACATCCTTTGAATTTTGGCTGTTGGAATGTGCGCACACTTCTTGATAATATTTTCAACAAGAGACCAGAAAGGCGTACTGTACTTATTGAATGTAAGCTTAAAAAATATTCCCTTGGTATAGTTGCGCTCACTGAAACTCGTCTCTCTGGTGAGGGTCAAATAAATGACCCTACTTATGGATATACTATCTTCTGGAGATATACTATCTTCTGGAGATATACTATCTTCTGGAGATATACTATCTTCTGAGGGTCAGCGTAGAGAATATGGTGCTGGGTTTTCTCTCAAGAATTCATTAGCATCCTCCATTACAGAATTTCCAAGTGGTATATCGGAACAAACCATGTCATGCTTTATAAAGTTGACAAAAGGTGAGTTTCTTACTGTTGTCAGTATTTATTCACCAACAGTATCTCATTCTGATGAAGATGTAGGACAATTTTTGACGATCTAGTACAATTATTGAGGAATGTAACAATTTCTGACAAGCTGGTCATATTGGGAGATTTCAACGCAAGAGTTGGAAATGACTGTTTCATGGCCTATTTTAGGCCAACATGGGATTGAAAAATGTAATAAAAATGGAGTAGCTCTTTTGACGTTTTGTACTGAGAATAATCTGGTTGTTACCAACACTTTGTTTAAGCAGAAAAATAAATATAAAACCACGTGGATGCACCCAAGATCTAAGGACTGGCATCTCAGATTATATTTTGATCAGATAGCGTGATATGAAAGATGTTTCTAGTGTTCGGGTCATGAGAGGTGCAGAGAGCTGGACTGACCATCATCTAGTGCGCGGAAAAACAAATTTTTCGATAAGTCGACAGTGTGGCCCTAAGGTACCCAAAAAGTTAAATGTTGCCAACTTCAAATTACCAAGCAGCTTGCAAAGATTCCACGATGCTATAGAAAGTACCAATTTTGGTCCAAACAATCCATGGGAAGATTTCAAAGTAAAAATACTTCAGGCTGCAAGTTAGTCATTGGGATTTAAATCGCGTAAGTCCAGTGACTGGTTCTAAGACATTTGTCTTAGATATTTGTCTGAAATTCATGATCTACTTTTAGAAAGCCCTTCTTTCTCAGTATTTGAACCCCAACTCAAACGAAGCTTACAGAAAGCTGAAAGGGAAAGTGCAGACTGCTCTAAGGAAAATTAAACAGGAATGGTCGAATGATAGAACAAAAGGGGCACAAGAAGCAGCTGATAGAAATGAGGAAGTGCCTCAAGACTGGATTGATGCCATTTTAGTCTCCTTGTATAAATCAGGGCCAAAGGATCAGTGTGGTAATTTTCGTGGGGTTTCGCTTTTGTCTGTGGTTGGAAAGGTACTTGCCCGCATTCTGTTAGAACGTTTAAATACCTTTATAGTTCCAAATATGGTGTCTGAGTCTCAATGTGGTTTTCACTCCTCCAAGGACACAGTTGATTGTATCTTTACTATCAGACAATTTCAGGAAAAGTGCATTGAACAAAATCTTGCCCTATACCGTTGCTGTATTGATTTGAGCAAAGCATTCGATACTGTTAATCGAAATGCTCTGTGGCTAATTCTAAGGAAAATAGATTGTCCAGAAAAATTTGTAAACATGATCAGGGCTTTGCATCAAGATATGAAGGCTAGAATTAATTTTGGTGGTAGGCTATCTGAATTTTTGCCGTGGAAAATGGAGTAAAGTAAGGAGACCTTGATGCACTCAGCCTCTTTGCAATATACTTTGCTGCTGTGCTTTCACTCGCTTTTCAAAGTTCCGAGGAGGGTATTTACATAAAATATCGAACAACAGGGAATGCTTTTAATTTGACCAGACTGAAATTTAAAACGAAGGTTTTTATTTCACTCATTAGGGAACTCTTATACGCTGATGATTGCGATCTGGTCAGTCATTCTGAAACAGGTCTGCAATCTTTTGTATCTGATTTTGACTCAGTTTGTGATGATTTTGGCTTGACCATCAACTTGAAAAAAAAAACGTTGTAATGTATCAACCTGCACGTAGTGTTGTTTGCTAACCCACTAAAATTTTCATTAAGGGCAATTTATTTGACTCTTTCAACTACCACGGAAGCTCTGAACAAAATGATGGAAATCTGGACACAGAAATACATCTGCGAATTCAAAGGGCAGCACAAACATTTGATGGTTTAGAGTCACGCGTTTGGCACCAACGACATATAAATAACAACACATAATTTGCTCTTTTCAAATCATTTGTCTTGCCAACCCTATTGCATTCTTCTGAAACATGGGCATGTTATGAAAGACATTTCAGATTGTTAGAATAAGTCCACCAAAAATGCCTTCATCGCATTTTAGACATTAAACGGAGTTCTCTTACTCCAAACACAGATGTCCGTGCGTCTGTAGACGTACTTCAATTAAAGCAGTGATTCTGAAAAACCAAATGAGATGGTGTGGCAGTATTGTTTGAATGGCGGATGAACGCACACCCAAACAACTGTTTTATGGTGAGCTTGCAGAGGGGAAACGCTATCGGTGTAAGCCTACAAAGAGGTTTAGGACGACATAAGGTCTACCATGAAGCCACTTGGAAATGGATCTAGAGGACATAGAAACCCTTGCTTCGGATAGAGCTGGATGGCGAACAAAAGTGTGGAGTGGAGTGAAAGCGTTTGAAAAATCCAGAATAACGCATGCACGATTAAAGAAGAATGTTGTTATCGAGAAGATGAATCACAATGACCTTTTTGTGTGCACAGTTTGTGAGAGACCATGCCTTTCTTTTGCTGGGCTCAGATCTCATTTGCGGACCCATGGAAAACGAACCTACACCAACTATTCTACCTATATGTCTGTGCACACCTTTCAAAGCCATTTATGCCATAAGGTCTGAGAATCTAACGGTGGCATTTTAAGATCCACAGAGATTAGAATTTAGCTGCATCTCTTGGTGATCTAAATCGGTTATGCAATCTATGTGGGTGTCTTTTCAAAACATCATCTGCTTTAAAAAGCCACATTAGACGCCATGATGGATCTGATGTGTAGGTACAAGAGGTGGTCAGATTCTGCATAAAGAGTAGACAAACACAAAATATATATATATATATATATATATATATATATATATATATATATATATATATATATATATATATATATATATATATATATATATATATATATAATATATATATATATACAGAGAGAGAAAGAGAGAGATATAGATATACGAGCAGATAAACAGATAAACATATACGTATACACATACACACACACATATATATATATTTGTATGTATGCACGTGCGTGTGTGTGTATATATGTCTATAAAACAAACCATCTAATGCAGTCTATCGTCCTATGCCGTCCTTAATATTTTGGTAGGCTCTTAGAGATTAATAAAGAAAACATTGTTATCATTATCATCATCACATTTCTCAGACTGACTGTATATTGATATCATTTGATTAGGAGCGGGTCATAACTAATGACATTGACATAACTCTTCTCAAAATCTTGGCTATTCCAAGCAATGATGTTTTCTGGAGCATCTAGGTATTGATAGTGAGTCCAAGTTTGCCAAGCCATTTCTCAAATTGGCTTGTCACGATTCTAAGTACCTATGTCACAATAGGTTTATCGTTCACAAAGCGGCAAGCTCGTAAAATCGTTAGCGTCTTAGATAAAATATTCGCGGCATTTCTTTAGGCGGTCACGTTCAGAGTTCAAATTCTATCGAGGCCAACTTTACTGTTCATCCTTTCAAGGCCGATAAAATAAATTCTCAGTCTCGTACTAGGATGATGCTACCGACTAGTCCCTCACTCCAAATTGTTGAGCTTCTACTAAACTTAGAAACCAATATTGTTACTATTTTTATTGGTTTGGCTGTTGTTGAACAAAAGATCCAATCGTCAGAGTGTGCGACGTTACTTATAAGCCATTTTCATTTTTCTCCCACAAAGAATATCCTTCAGAAAAACATAAATTTCACATACTGCTATAAATATGTGGAAATACTGCCTTACCGACGTGAGAGTTTTGTATTTGCAAGAGTAAAGTGAAATAGGGTCGTTTCAGTCGACTATGAACAAAGTCCAAACAAAAAAAAAATGCTTATTTGAAAAAAAAATCGATATGATGAAAGAACAATTAAATATAATGGAAGAATAATGTGAAATAGAGTTTGTGTTAAAATGACATATTTGATTAAAAATGCATCACGTGCACATGAATTAGAACAGAAACCTTGGCTATTACATCTGTCTTGTAAACATCCAGCCTCCACCATAAACTCTATAATTTATTCCCTAACCTTTTAGACAAGCCTCACAGAAGTTTGCTATAAATTTGAGTTTGAAAATATCAACAAATGTCAGTGTACAAGATATTAACTCTCACCATTGAAAAGAAGCGTTCTTTTTTTTTTTTTTCGTTTTCTATTTATTCTTTATTTCTTTGCTGGAAATCGTTGCAATTTGCATAAACCATTTGTAGATAACGGCAAAATTGAATGAATATTGAAACTGTTTATTTGTTGATTTTTCGCCTCGATATGAAGTATGCTTTAATGTATGTATGTATGTATGTGTGTATGTGTGTGTTTGCAAGCAAATATGTTAGTATATATATGTGGACGTGTATGTGTATATATGTATGTATGCATGCAAATGTATTTTAGTGTGTGTGTGTATGTATGTATGTGTGTGTGTGTGTGTGTGTGTGTGTGTGTGTGTGTGCTTGTTGTGTGTAATAAGATGCCAAATGATAAAATATATTAGATACATACTATTAGTGCTTAGGTTGAATTTCTGCCTAAAGTCCAGTTTTAAGTGCAGAGAAGTGATGCATGCACAAATGAAGATTGGTTGCCGGCAACATCTCGATCGAGGTGGGTTTAACTGAGGGAAGGCATAAACAAAACAAAACAGGAAAGGACTTGAATGCTTTTGATCATAAGTCTGCTGTATCGGGGCTGTTCTAGGGCTTAACAGTAACCAATATACGTCACCACACTACATCATTGCCCTTAAGCCAACGAAGAAACCTCGTTGAGTTTGCTTTACCTGATAGAAATAGCGAATAAATCTTAAGTATCCGAAAAACAAAGTTGAGACGGTCATAGCTGGAGTATAGATCTTTTCAGTTAAAGTTAAGATGGGTCTAAACATCAACCAAACCACCAGTGAGGGAACTTTAATGTGATCACTCGATCTGTTAGAAATAACAGCCTAATGTCCCCTAAATTATATTACCACACTTGTAGAAAAGGATACAATGAATAAGGTGGTCCTGAATTTTTTTTTTACATAGGATAAAGACGGGTTGCTCACAGCTAGAATACTTGTGATCAAAGGTCAGATCGATCAGAGCTGACATGTGGCAAACATATACAAGTTTCGTCTAACTTCCTACACATATTAAATTTGCTTGATCACAGCAAATCAAGATGTAAAAAATGACTGGCTAGACCAGCGATGAGGAGTGGCATGTTGTAATACATTTTACTTACTCGTGTATAAGTCGCACTCCGAATTTAACGTCAGATCTTATTACAATTTTTTTTTCTTTCATGTATAATTTCCACCGTTTTTTTGCCAGTAAAAAATCAAGTATAAAATAATGCATCTTTTCCACGAGTAAAAACAATATAGTCAGTGTGTCCCATAACTCTGAGGCAACAGTACAAGTCAGGTCTCAGGCTTGAGAATAACTGCTCCCCTTTATTTCAGTTCTCTTGGAGGTACTGAAAAACATAAGGAGTCATCGGATTTGCCCTCCCCATTTTGATTAAATGGTAGAAAAAGACACATGACCAATTATCTTACCTAAGTTTATTTTATCCATACCATCTTGAATTAGAGAATAACTTTCGTTCATCCCACCTGTTTCCGAGGCACTAAGAAAATAAAGTGCTGTGAGATCTGCTCTTTCTCTCTTGATTAATTAGTGTAAAAGGAAAAAAAAGAAAAGAAAGGAATCAAGAGCATATAAATTTTATCGACCTTTTTTTAAAATTTTTATCCAGTCCAGGTGGATGAATATGTAAAGTTAGTCTCAGAGATAGAACTCAGAATCGAACCATGAATAGTGAGAAAGTAAATGCACCTAATCATACAATACAGTTTGTATTTGGTTTTAGACAATTTTTTTCCTTCTCAAATTATCGACGCCAACGTATATCTGGATGAAAGCCAGTATTATCCTCTTTAGATATGAGGTTATTTCCGACTGTTGTTGTTTTTATTATTTGATAAATATATAATTTTCCTACCACCAGAAGCTTCCTTGCAGACATTACTGATAGTATTCCAACATGAACTAAATGTTAACCCCCACTACTACCTTTATAAAGCGATTAGTATTTCCCACTCAGTGTTGTAGACAGGTGTTATGTTTATTTTTCAACAGCTTTTAGCAAATTACAGAGCAAAAATTGTTTGTGTGTTTTGCTAAACTAAAGTATAAGTTGTATTATGATAACTTTGACGAATTTATGATCATAGGATATCTCTCCTGTGCAAACCCTCAAGCTAAGAATTAATGACATCAAAGGGTTAGATGCAATTTCTGTTATTACCACCAGCACCACCACCACCACTACTACTACTACTACTACTACTACTACTACTACTACTACTACTACTAATAATAATAATAATAATTTGTATTATTGGATCTTTTTTAAAACGGGGGCCACATTTTTCATTAATGTTTTACGTAGTGTTTTTGGTACCGAAAGACTTTCAAACTTCGTATACTTATCTATTTTGTGTTATAGAACAGAAAAATATTTTTGTATTCGAATTTATTTCATGTAAAAAATTGTCTTATTTCGATAATTTCAACCAATCACTGACAAGTATTCAGTTGTTTATATTTACTCCTTTGGCTGATTAAGCGGTGTAAAGCGTATTTAATTTCCATAGCTTCGTTTTGCTTTTTTCTTTTTAAATTTGCTGTTTTACCCTAACCCTAACCCTAACCCTAACCCTATCACCGATAGAATTGTTTCAGAATCGTTTGTTTATGTAGTCGGCACTTAATGTATATCGGCTGAGAAAAAGATGTTTTATATGACACATTCTACCAGTGTTCCAAGTTTCAAAGTGTTTCGTTAATGAAAAATGTGGCCCCCGTTTTAAAAAAGATCCGTATTATTATATCATCGAACGCACGCGTCCATTTGCAAGTAAGTTTCAAATTATATTTCTGACGCGTCTTTATCTATCTATCTATCTATCTATCTATCTATCTATCTATCTATCTATCTATCTTTCTTTCTTTCTTCTTACCTATCCCCCCTCCCGCTCTGCTTCCTTCTGTTGTTCTTGCTTCTCCCCTTCTGCGCTATATATATATATATATCTTCCACCCTGTCTCTCGTCGCCCACCTTTGTTCCACTTCCTCCCTCTACCACTCCTCTCTGCTCACATGTGACTTGTGGTCACTTATCTCTTTCTCACTTCAGCCATAATAAAGGCGATGACGAACCTACTATTTCTCCGTCCAGCTTCGTCATATCACTAGCGTTCAATATCCCATCGTGTTTGGCCCTACGGCTTTTTAATGTTGTTTTCACTGTCCAATTTTTCCTGTCTTGGTTTGTGTTTGCCACCTTGGAATCCTCTGTTTAGTGGGTTGATCCACTACTCAGGAAGAAACTGTTCTAAGAGTGCGTCCTGTCTTATCTTCGAAACGCCTAGTTTAGAATAGAGGCAGCTGATGAAGGAATGATTCCATAAGTGGCTTGTTTGTTTTCCTATGTGTTCGTTCTGTTGTCTGTAAACAAAGTCCGTTTTGTTTTTATATTTCCGTTCATTTTTCTAACGTCCTGCGCCCGAATATGCATCTATATACACATGTAGATGTAGGTATGTACATATATGTATGTATACATGCATATGCTTATATATCATTTGTATTATTATTATTATTATTATTATTATTATTATTATTATTATATATATATGTGTGTGTGTGTGTGTGTGTGTTAGCACGCTGGGTGGTATTTCGTCTGTCTTTACGTTCTGAGTTCAAATTCCGCCGAGGTCGACTTTCTCTTTCATCCTCCTGAGGTCGATAAATTAAGTACCAGTTGCGTACTGGGGTCAATCTAATCGACTGCCCCCCCCACTCCCCAAAATTTTGGGCCTTGTGCCTAGAGTTGAAAAGAATATTTCCCGTAGTCTGGGTGTATAACATGGATACCGTGTGGATAGACAGCCCTGTATGGATCCGTGTTGTTGATTAGATATTTGATATACTTAAGAAGGACACCTCTACAACAATGATATACTATAATGGATATCATCTTATAATGGCATCGATGATTATCAATTAAATTAGTAGTAATATTCATACCATCGTTAGTATCGATTTCTTCCATTGCTACAAGACCAAATATTTCTAGAGGAGAAGAAAGGAAGTGTCATCTGAGTCGCACTCATTACATGATTTGCTCTTATTTTATTGACTCCCTCCTCGAAAGGATGAACCATGATATAGTTCTGTATGAGATTAGTACTCATAGTATATGAGGAGAGAACGAACTGGTGAAAGGTATTTTGTTCGACGCTCTCATATTTCTGCTGTTGCCTTTCTGGCGTTGAGCAAACCTATCATGAAATCTAGAGCAGACCCATCATGAAATGAATTCCAGCTATGATCATCACATTGTATTTTTAGGTTTAACGTATCTAAGACCACATTACCCAATGTTACTTTCTGTATAAACATTGGATGTTATTTCTAGCATATTGAACGACCATATACAAACTCCATCTCTGTTTC
Organism: Octopus bimaculoides; assembly: GCF_046866305.1. Classification (NCBI taxonomy): domain Eukaryota; kingdom Metazoa; phylum Mollusca; class Cephalopoda; order Octopoda; family Octopodidae; genus Octopus; species Octopus bimaculoides. The sequence goes on along the minus strand of NC_142933.1, from coordinate 54,647,423 downwards.
GTTGAACTTAAGCCACACGAACATGTAAGGTATTAGCTTATCTTCACAATTTTGTTCACACAGCTTATAAAGAGGGTCCATAGAAAACTATGTACCTGTGGAATATCTAATTTTCCTTCAGTTCGAATTGATTTATTGATTTTAAATATGGAAATCTTTCAACATTTTTGTCTTGTTTTCTTTATGAATCAACTTCTTAACGAGTGTGTGAAGACCAAGCTGAAGGCAACATTATCCGTATCGTATTTGAGCTAGCCTTCATGTCTCCGCATTTCGCATGTTATACTGATGTTCCCACCATAACAAATAGTGATAAAGCACGTAAGATAAAGGAAGATATATTAATCAAACAATATCTGTTGTCAGTCGACAAGTTAAAGCGAAGCGAAAGCTAGGAATGCTGAAAGAGTCTGCTCGAAATGGTGTTGGTGGTGGTTGCGGCGAAGCTGCGATACAGGAGAACCTCTCTTCTTTTCCACGTTTTGTCACGTTTAGTCGACCTCGCCCTTACACAATGACATTGATACAACTACCTTGTTTTACATGATAAATGATATTCACTGAAAACCTGTTGACATAACGTGCAACAATGTTACTTCATGTGATCACTTAAAAAAAGAATCAAAAAAGACATTTTTCTACTGAATCGTAGTACGTTGTACGTATAATGGTTTGCGAAAAGAGGCTTAAAGTTCAGAGCAGAGTGAGAAAGCGTGTGAGAAATATTAGGATAACGGAGACAAGAGAGGGAAAGCGAAAGACGAAAAGAGCAAGAAGAAACGTTTAAGATGCAGAAAGGGCAAAATACATGCCTATGGGAAATCCTTTTCTTTGTATTTATTAAATTTCTAACTATAAATACAAAGAAGGGAGTTAGAGAGAAAGGAGTGAGAGAGAGAGGAGTGAGAGAGAGAGGAGTGAGAGAGAGAAGAGTGAGAGAGAGAGGAGTAAGGGAGGGGAGTGAGAGAGAAAGGGGAGTGAGAGAGAGGTGAGTGAGAGAGGAGTGAGAGAAAGGAGTGAGAGAGAAGAGTGAGATAGAAAAGGAGTGAGAGAGGGAAGGAGTGAGAGAGAGAGAAGCAGTGAGAGAGAGAACAACGTGAGAAGGTGTTTTAACAAAGTCTGTTATATTATCAATCTTTCGTATCTGGAATAATTTCATAATTTAAAGAGACATAGAAGTAACTTTTCTATTGGGTTATGTGAAGAGGAGAGTACAAAGAAATGTTTGTGCTCTCCCACCATAAATCCGATCGCACTTTCGGTTCTGGCATCAGTGCTTTCCTGACTGCTAGTTCTTAAAAGCATGCCCATCACTACCTAGTGGTTTCTCTCCTTGTTGGCAGCTCGGAACAGGATCTAAACACCAGCCAGCTCTACAGACTGATTGTGTATTTCAGTGCGCACCGACATCTTGATTGAACATAACACCATTTCCCGAATCTTTTTGCATCGCCATCGCTGCTGTCACTTGTACGACCGATGTCGCTGTCGATGTCACCGTCGATGTTATTTTCGATGTCATCGACGTCCCGATCGTCGTTGTCGCTCAGATAGATGGTGGTGTCATCGGCCTGGCTGTTTGCGCGTGCAGCCGCTGTTATGGGTCAACCTGACAGATTAAACCTGTGTAACGACATCTATCGTCTCACTTCCGGATGTCTGATCATCTTTGTGACAACAGCCGACTAGTATTCGCAGGCCAGATATACATTAACTACGGAAGTGTACAATGCATAATGGGCCAATGTATGGCGGGTTCCAGCGAGATGTAGGTTCAAATTCTAGTGTTTCTTCAGTTTTAGTTATTTCTTTTGCATTTGCTGTGATAAATGAAGAAGTTGATTGTGGTTACCCTACAGGTTTGTCTCTCTGGACGAAGAATAAGAGACAAATCTCAATAATTTCAAATTTTATATACTTTTCACAAGGTAAATATTTCTAAACTCAGCACAAACACACACATACATACACACACACGCACTCGTACGCATGTACAAGCACACATACACACTGATATACGTATTCTTGCATATATGTAATATACATGGGCATATGCATGGGTATATATATATATATATATATATATATATATATATTTACTCTTTTACTCTTTTACTTGTTTCAGTCATTTGACTGCGGCTATGCTGGAGCACCGCCTTTAGTCGAGCAAATCGACCCCAGGACTTATTCTTTGGAAGCCTAGTACTTATTCTATCGGTCTCTTTTGCCGAACCGCTAAGTTACAGGGACGTAAACACACCAGCATCGGTTGTCAAGCGATGTTGGAGAGGAGACAAAGACAGACACACAAACACGCACATACACACACACACACACATATATATATATATACATATATACGACGGGCTTCTTTCAGTTTCCGTCTACCAAATCCACTCACAAGGCTTGCCCAAGGTGCCACGCAGTGGGACTGAACCCCGTACCATGTGGTTGGTAAGCAATCTACTTTCCACACAGCCACTCCTGCGCCTATATATATATATATATATATATATATATATATATATATATATATATATATATATATATATATATATATATATATATATATATATATATATATATATATATATATATATATATATATATATATATATATATATATATATATATATATATATATATATATATATATATATATATATATATATATATATGTATATATATATATATATATATATGTATATATATATATATATATATATATATATATATATATATATATATATATATATATATATATATATATATATATATATATATATATATATATATATATATATATATGCATACAGAAGGGTTAAGCAGAGTGCTTTGGGATGTTTGAAATGTGACCTACAGTTTTTGAATGAACAAATTAACATTACTGTAAGAAGCAATAACAGCACAGGTTTTTATTTTTCCAAACGGCAGAGGATTCAGTGTGAATAGATACTAGCTTGACAGAAACCCTTCTTTGCTTTACATCATTTCGCGGTCGATAAATAAAATATCGCGATTAAGCACTGGATCGAGTCACCTATTCTCGTTCTCTCTTTCCATGTTCGAAATCGGCTACTTAGCGGCGTGGCGAGAAGATACAAGACAGTTTGCTGCATCGCTTATTGCAGAAATGGAGAAGCGTTAATTGAGCGACTAAATATCTAGTTTTACAGAAGCAATAATAATAATAATAATAATAATAATAATAATAATAATAATAATAATAATAATGATAATAATAATAATAATAATATATAAATGAATAAATAAAAAAGAGAAGTAAATAAATAAATAAATGCAAAATACAAAAAAACCTGACATGCTACTGGAACCGCCCAAGTACGGCTTGGGGTGCAATACAGCACAGAACGGAAATAAAATAAAAATGTATACATGTATGTATGTATATATATATACATATGTATGTATATATGTATGTATGTGTGTATGTACGTATGCATATATATATATTAATGTACGTATGCATGTATATATTAATGTATCATGCGTGCATGTTTTTACATACATACATATATGTGTGTGTGTATGTCTGAGTGTCTGTGTGTGTGTATAGACATACACACACGCGCACACACATATGTTAGCTTCTTGTTGAAGACAAAAATAACTCCAAGTCTTGATACAGAACTCATCACGTAGAAGATGGTAGTAATTACATTGTTAATGTAAATTTCATAGCACTAGTTAATGTACATTTGATAGAAATTACACTTCTGTTTCGCCCTTCACAAGCTTATTGTGGTAAATGATGAGATTGTCAAGGGCGAAGGCGAAACAGAACTGAACTGTTACAATCAAATTTGTGTTAACTATATATATATATATATATATATATGTATTACGGAGATGTACTTGCATAGCAAGTGACCTGATCTGAGATCGTGTGCTGAAACAAAAGAAATTGCAGCGTGGAAGGTGTTTATAAGCCATTTAAAAACGCACAAAAAACGTTAGATTCACTTCAACATTTAAATTTAATTTCCCAAAATATTTTCGTCGCTTCGAGACCACGACCTGATCACTGACAAAATTCCGTTCTGCACGGAATTTTGTCATTGATCCGGTCGCGGTCTCAAAACGACGAAAATATTTTGGCAAATTAAATTTAAATGCTGAAGTGAATCTAACGTTTTTGGTGTGTTTTTAAATGGCTTACAAACACCTTCCACGCTGCAATTGGTTATATACATACATACATACATACATACATACCTACACACATACATACATATATATATACATACATACATAAATATATATATATATATATATATATATATATATATATATATATATATATATATATATATATATATATATATATATATATATATATATATATATATATATATATATATATTATATCATATTATATTATATTATACTATATTAGAGGAAAAGTTATAGCACTTACTCGGCGTACCTATTCATTTAGATCACCAGTGAACTAAACCCCTTATGTGTGTGTGTGTGTATATATATATATATATATATATATATATATATATATATATATATATTGTATAAAGGATCGTGGGCAAGGCCAAAACAATGCGAAGTAAATGCAAGATAAATCACAAGAAAACAAATATATAAATTAATGTAGAATTACCTTGTATTCAATATTTCGGGGTTAGGACCTCATTTTCAAGAAAATAATTGAAAGTTGCTGATGTGCGTGTGTGAGCGTGTGTGAAGTGGACATGCGCGTAAAAACATACACGCATATATATATATATATTCACTTTTTATATTCACTTTATATATATATATATATATATATATATATATATATATATATATATATCTATATATATATATATATATATATATATATATATATATATATATATATATATATGCGGCCTATACCTTTGTGTGCTTGTAGAATGCTCTCCGGGCTTTGGATATTCTGTTATTTATATTCTTCGTTTGCCTTCTTTCTTTCTTGACTGTTGAGGTAAACGAATTCTTCGGTGCCTTCATCCACTTTGTCACTGATTCTCATACGAAC
>NC_142933.1:54627385-54637385 GCF_046866305.1 Octopus bimaculoides | reverse complement strand
ATATTCAACATATCTTTCAGGTGATTTACCAAGAGCATATCCATTTATAATTATATAATTAAATAATTAAATGATTAATCAATATAATCTATTTAGTAAAAACAGCTTCATCGGGGAATCTAAGAGAAAGTTCCTAATTACAACATTTGAAATTGTCATATAGGCAAATATAAATTACGCAAATCTCTTTTTACCGTTAAGAGCATTTTCGCTTTTAGGAGCGCTAAATAAAATTTGCGTGTAGATAGAATTAACCTCAAACAAAACGACTAATTTAAATTATTACGCTTAGCAATAATATACAAACAAAAATATGCATGATGTTATTATGTTCAATAAACAAATTTTTCTTTACTAATTATATTCATTACTTTAAATGTAGTAGATTAATATAAGTTAACATTTCTAAATTCTATTTTATATAATATATTTGTCGATACAAATATGATCTACACACACACACACACACACGCACACATACATACACCCAAACTCATAGACATACACACACATATACATATACACACATACATACACATACATACATATACGAACACACACACATTCATACACACATATACACCCATACATACGCATATGTATATATATATATATATATATATATATATATATATATATATATATATATATATACATACAAACACACATACACGCACAGACACATATATCAATATCAAATCATTAACCTCTATCAAATTAGATTCATATATATATATAAATGTATAGTCCCAATGCGTGGCACCTTGGGCAGATGCCTTCTACTATACCTCCAAGCCGTCCAAAAGCTTGTGATTGCATTTGTAAGACGGAAACTGAAAGAATCCTGTCGCATACATATATGTGTGTATGTATAAACAAAATACCGGCAAAATTTGGTATATTTTTAATTCTATGTCATAAGTGTTTCATTGCAAATACAAATGTGCCACAAACGCGTTTGTACAGAGAGAAAAGAGATAACATCTGTTGATGGTACCTAAAAGAATTATATAGTTCTAGCGAGCGCTGTTATGCCGAACCTCGAAGTTCAATCGAAGTGAACAGAATAGCAGTCGAATCTTCCTCACGTCCTATCCTGCCGTTTTAAGTAATGGATACATTGGACAATGTAGTAGTCTTTGATATACACCTAGGCAGCATGGTCACTGCTGGAATGCTTCTATGATATGACTCCTTGATCAGGGCTTAATAGGGCTAAACTGGGATAAACAATGACGACAACGTATAATTATTTCAACCTTCCTATCTCAATATATCTGGAAACTAAAGAACAGAAATTGGCAATAGTCTTCTAAGCTAGAGCATTTTGGAAACTTGAAATCTGTATTCCAACGGATCAAAGACAAATGCATTGCATTCAGTTATATTTCGGTCAATGTTATTGCAATTCTTGATTAAAAGTATCCTGGATGTGACTCTCCCAGCTGTTCCTTCAGATATAATGTATCTAGTTCTGGATCACATCACTCAATTTCCATCCGCTGTAGGATGGGATTTGAGGGTGATTTGTGGACTACTGTTATTTCAAGTAGATCGAGCTCCCACGATCAAAACGTTTCTATCATGAACATCAAGTAATACTGAGGCCCATTTATCCGATCCTTCCTCCCACAAAATATTTGAGACCTTGTGAATTTGTTAGAGGCAATTATTAATGTTCGAAACTATTATTATTATTATTATTATTATTATTATTATTATTATTATTATTATTATTATTATTATTATTTATTGTCTTCGAACAGGGTCTAACGCTGTTCGAAGATGTAATACGGGGCCAGCTGTTCACTACCAGTTAACTAAGGTAACACCCCTTATGTTTCAAGCACCATCTGGAGTATTCCAGTGGTTCCAAGCAGTGCTGTTTTCAGCAAGTGCTCCATCCTTATTGTAGCTCCTATTTGTTCCATTTAATTTTCAAGATTTTTACTCACTGTTCCTAAGCCTCCGACAATTATTGATACTACTACCACCTTTTTCATCGATTACAACTGCTTAACATCCCAAGCTAACCTGTCATATCTATCAACTTTTCTTTCTTCCCTATCGCATACCTTGTTGTCATCTGGGCATGCTATAACTATGATCCAGCATCGTTTGCTTTCTTTCTCAATTAACAGTATGTCTTGTTTCCTATTCTCATAGTCGCACTGAATCATAAAATCCCATAGGATCTTTGCATAATCATTTTCGATATGCCTTCGGGTTTATGTTCGTACGACTTTTTGCTCTGTCAAGTCCATACTTGTTGCAAAGTGTCTAATAAACAATCCTTTCTATATTGTCATGACGTTTTTTATATTCTTTCTGGGCTAGTGGCGTACATTGACTGGTAATATGCCATACGGTTTCACCATTTTGTCCACATATTCTGCACTTATCACATTCTGATGTGTAGTCTATTCTGTATTTGATGTAATTGGTTCTTAAATCACTTTCAGTCATCCATAGCCACCTTTTTTCTATGTGTGCCTTATCTTGAACATCCCTATGAAATTGTCCAGGCATTCTTTTCTTTATCGACCTATTTTCAAATTCATTCATTCTCAAGTGCTTGTACAGTATTTTATCTTTGCAATCTTCCATCCTACACAAGCCTGACCGTCTTAATTCCAATAATAGCGGGTGGCATTTTCTACATACCATGTTATATTGTTTTCTTCTGCTCTAATGCTGTGTTTGCATCCAATCAGTCCTCTTCCCACTCTTTTTCTTGGTATATGTAACTTTTGGGGTGGAGCATCTCATATCTAGTCATCAACTTCCTTGTCTTTCTGTCTAAGCTGTTTAGTTCGTCTACTGTCCATGCGATTACCCCTGCTCCATATTCAAGAAGTGAAACCGCCCAAGTGTTGATAGCTTCAATCTTATTCCGTCCGTTTAATTTCGACTTAAGCATCAGTTTCAGTCTGCGCAAGTACTCCACCTTAAAGTTTCCTGTCTTTTCTTTCTCCATCAAATTATCCATTTCCACTGTCCCAAAGTACTTATAACTCATATTTTCTATCTGTTTCATAATCTCCCTCAACGGTATCGCTAGCCCGTCCATACATTTGATTTTGACTTTCTTCATGACTAACACACCACACTTTTTCAGTCTGAGCTCCATTCTAATATCAGTAACGTATCAACGAGGGAACTGACTTGGGATTCATCTTTATCATAAAATTTGAGGTCAACCATGAATAACAAGTGGTTGATTTTTTGTTGGCAGCTTTTGAAAACATACCCAGCCTTTGCTTTCCTCAGAATCAGTGTGAATGGTATCATTCACAGAACAAAGATCAGTCGGGATAGGCAGTCTCTTTGAAAGATGTCTCTCCTGATTTCTACTGTCCCTAAATTTCTTCCATATGCTGTCAGTTTCGTCCTCCACTCCGCCATACTTTTTCCGAGCAATCGCTCAACATTCGATGCAGTACCATATAGGTTCATACATTCCATAATCCAATAATGTGGGATCCTGTCGTACGCCTTACGATAATTCTCTTTCATTCTCTAAATACAGTTTTGTTTGTCATGCGTTGATCCTTGGTACCTCTGCACTTACTCTTGCAACCCTTCTGCTCATCTAGCAGGACTCCATTTTTATCCAGATGTCCGTACATTGACTCTACGATTATTCCAGTAAATAATTTCCACATAAATGGCAAGCAAGATATCGGCCTGTAATTGTCTACCGTATTGGCTTTTTCGATGTTTTTCAAGCACAGCTCTGTCCAACACATTGTCAACCATTATGGTGTAACTTGGTCGGAACTGAACAAGGTGTTGAATTGTGCAGCTATTCGTGCATGACATACACTAACTCTTTTGATCCAGTAACCTTTAGCTTCATCTAATCCCGAGGCCTTCCAGTTGCTCATTTTTTTTTTTGCTGATTTCCTTCACTTCCCTAGCTGAAATGACTAGTTCTGCCTGTTTTGCACAGACTACTGTTTGTTTCAGTTCTTGCAACCATTCAGTATCCTTCTTGTGCTCCTTGTATTTGTTCCAGATGTCATTCCAAAATCTTTGAATTTCAATGTTATCTGATATCAACATTTCATCTGTACACTTTCCATTTATTTCTTTGTAGAATCTCTTCTGATCTACTCTGAATAACCTATTCTGCTGGTATCCCTTCATTCTTTGGTTTTATCATACCATCTTTGCTTTCTTTGCAACGAGGCGCTGTTTCAGTTCCTCCATTACCACTTTCAGGCCCTTTCTTTCAATATCACTTCCTGTTCAGTGCCTTGTATTTTTGTTCACTTCTAAGCTCCCCCTTCTCTTTTCGAGCTAACACAGAAATGTCTTTCGAGAGCATATCTAACCCTGCCTGTATTCTTCTTTACCACCATGGATCTTTTCTTTTGTCTCTCCCATTATATTCCTTTTTCTTGACATCAACACCCACATTTTCTGCTACAACAGTGCTTGCTGCCTTGATCAAATTGTTTGTTTCTGTGATATATTTTGTTCTGATGTATTTCAGAATTTCAGTCACACTTTTTCCTTCTTGGTTCAATTTCCACTGATCAACCTTTTTAAGGTTGCAAATAATGTAGCTATCGTTCTCTTGTAGCCTTGCCTTTATTCTGTCATAGATTGCCTTTTACCCATCTGTCATGTCACCATTAGTTTTATTGTCTTCTTCCGAACCATGTATATGTCTCTCATCGAGCAAGCTATCACTGTTCCTTTCCTGTGGTTTATTAGAGATTTCACCTCTGTTTTCTGCTATGAGATTACTTTTATCAGTAGCAACTTCATTTTCATCGTTTCTTCTGCTGCTGTTTTCCAATACCCGTCTTTTGATAGCTTCGAGCTCTACTGCTGTAAACCAGCGATTTTTTCTTATTGCTCTAGCTTGATGACATAACCTCTGTTCCGTGAGTTGAAACAATCCTCTTTCTCTCCATTGATCATACATACGCTGTCAATATCCCCTAAGATGAACACCATTTTCGTCTGCGGGGTTGCTCATGTAGTAACACTCTATGACCACAGCATTGATTTGTTTGTATCATCTACGCTGTGTGTGCTGGTTCCTTGCTGGAGAATGGCAGGCTGGAGTTGGACCAGTATTTTTGAGCCAGCCGAGTGCAACACTGTCACCATCAAGCGCTTCAGTTTCATTACCACCGTTATTCACAATATTTTGTTTTTTATTGTCACTCATATGAGGTAGCGATTATCAGGTTGTGCAATTACCAGTGTTTTTATTGTGACACTATCACTAGATGTATCAACAATCAGAACATAGAAATATTCCAACTGCTTCCTTTCATTATAATTATCATCACTTTTAACATCCTTTTAACGTTGTGAAATTGTCAGACTTCATAAACATTGATTTCGTTCTCCTTTTAACGTTGTGAAATTGTCTGCCTTCATATTATTTTCATTTATTATTAAAAGGTATTATTAAATGTTGTTTAGTTTCAACTTTTGTCTCGTACTTAAGATAATTATAAATATGTGAGGGCTTAAGTGAATAGTAGGGCCAAGAGTGATAGCTTGGTGAATAGATTAAATTCCACAGGTCTTTAAATAGATTCGGCAGATGGTGAAGAGATCAGCAATGAGCATTCCTGCGCGATAAGGAGACAAAAGAGGCCTCACACCTTTGATGTCAGCAGAGCGCTGACCTTGGCCTCGAAAAGAACCAATTCACCTGATAGAAAAAATAATTACATATATATATATATACTAATGTCCACATAGTTGAATCTTTGAATTTCTGATTTTTTTAATTCCATGTCATACGTGTTATTTTGTAATAGTTTTCTAGCTGTAATTACCATCTTCGATACGTTGTATATATAACCTTTCTATGTCAGATTTTGGGTGGTGCATCCCAAATACAGTCATTATTATTCTTGTTTTCCTGTCTATTTTGATTAGTTCATTTAGAGTCCAGTTAAGAATATTGTAGTAGTAGCTTATAACTGGGATGGCTAAAGTATAGATACCTCTTATCTTGTTTTTCGCATTGAACTCTGTTTTCGGTATTAATCTAACTCGTCTATAGTATTCCTTTCTTATCCTCTCTTACATGTGTGTGTGTTGTATCGTATATAGTTCATTGGTTCCTAAGTATTTGTATGTCTAGCTTTGGTCCATTTGCTTTATCGAGTGTGATGTTGTTAATCTTAACTAGTTTTCCTCTTTTCAAGGTTGCTTTGGCACATTTTTCTAAGCCAAATTTCATATTTATTTCTTTGGTCTATCCATATACTATTTGTAGTAATTTTCCAGATCTATCATTTGTAGCATACAGTTTTAGATCATCCATATACAAGAGATGGTTGATTGTTTTGTCGTAACAGTTGTATTCTGTTTATCATGTCAAATAAAGATGTCAGTGCCAAGCAGGAAAGGAGTGGAGAGAGCGTGTCTCCCTGGAATATTCCTCTTCTAATAGGGATGACTTTGGTCTTTATAAGTCCCTCTTTTCTCTGGAGCTGTAGCACTGCCTGCCATTTATTCATGGAATGTGTTATATATTTTATGATTATTGGTGCTACCTTGTTCATGGCTAGTGTTTCTAGGATCCATGTGTTAGGAATACTATCAAAAGCCTTTTGATAATCAATCCAAGTCATACTTAGACTCTTCTTCTACTACTACTACTACTACTACTACTACTACTACTACTACTACTACTACTACTACTACTACTTTTTATTTCGTGTTTTTCTTTTACCTTCTTTTTCTCTTTTTTTCCATTTCTACCTCATCCGATTTATGTAACCCTTTCCCCACCCTATATTAAAAGTAACTCTGTTTGCAATGTTCCTTTCGTATAGCATCCCTGAGGCAAATACTAGAACTACTCCTCCACCTCCTCTTCCCCTTGATTATTATTGTTGTTGTTGTTGTTATTATTATTATTATTATTATTATTATTATTATTATTATTATCAGTAGTAGTAGTAGTAGTAGTAGTAGTAGTAGTAGTAGTAGTAGTAGTAGTAGTAGTAGTAGATGAATATCTGGATGCATATGTATGCGAGCGTATGTATGTGTTTGTGCGTACAATTTGTATATGTTACTAACCTGGGTGCACATATGTGTTTGATGTTGTTGCGCTAGAAATCTGTGTCAATTGCAAGCGGATTACTGGGATGTGTGTGAAAGAAATGTCAGCGAGTACAAGTGAGGCAATGAGTACCTAAACCCCTTCCAGCTATAAAAGAATACAGTCAGAATACAGAAGATGGCGGTAATGAATGGTTTGTCTGATAGAGGCCATCTTGAAAACATGAACAGACAGATATATACTCACACACACACTTCCATACAAATACAAATACGAACAGCTACATATCCAGGAACACACTGAATTTTGAGTAAGGCTAGATTGTGTTAAAAAGATGGAGAGAAGAGGATCAATACGAACAAGACAAGAGCACTCAGAGCGCAAACGTCTGCCAAGGCAACACCAACGTCCTCTCAACGATTAGCCAGAGATCATTTTTAAAATGAAAATATCTGAAATAAACTCGACTGTTCTCGCAGACGAGAATACTAAAAATGAACCCGGCTACTCTTACAAATTAAGTAAAAAAAAAAAACGGAAAAAAAATCCAGAATCCTTCTCCGGTACCTGGTCGATCCTAATGGTAGTCATGGAATGTGAAGGTGGCTGTAGAAAATTTAGTAACAGTAATGAATAGTTTATCCTTATCTAATACAAGCCAAAGTTAACAAATTAACCATTCAAAATAGTTACAGTTCAAAGGGAGATGATAGAAAAAGACTTGAAAGTTAACGTAAAATTGTAATCATGTAAAGTTAGGTAAATATAACAAATAATCCAGAATCCTTGTACGTTGCCGGATCGATCCCAAAATCTAATCAGTTCGTGCCAAACATCTCTGAAAGTTTCATCCGAATCCATCCAGCGGTTCTTGAGATATCTTATCCACAGACAAACAAACAAACAAACATGACCGAAAACAATACCTCTGCCTTCGCTAAGGCGGAGGTAATAAATGACTGGATGGAAAAAAGGCGACACGAGGGATATGCAGTGGGATGTGAGGAATATGGAACAAAACCGAACGAAAGAAGATGGTGTGTGAATGGGAGAGGCAAACCTAAGCACATATGATGATGTTAGTGGTACTACTGCTGCTACTTATGATGATGGTGATAACGATGGAGGCAGTGTCATGGCGGTCGTGGTGGGGGTGGGGGTGGGGGGTAATAGTTGCGATGTGAGTGTTTGCGGTGGTGATAATACAGTGATGGTAATAGCGGTGGTGACTGAAGTGGTGGTGGTGGTGATGGTTTTAGTGGTGTAGATGATAATGATTTTGGTAATGATACCGGTAGTTTTGTTTTGATTCTGAGATTGGAGGCAGAAAAAGCTTTAAAATAGTTGGTAATTTTAGCGGCAAATATATACAAAAGCTCCTCGGGAACAGTGATTTCTTTTTGTCTTGGCACACCAAAGATTTGAATAATCATGCAAACTGAACGTATCTTTTACTGTTTTCAATCTGGATTAAAGCCATGCCGGAACACCACCTTGAAGGCTTCACCCGAGCATAGCTGCCGCAGTACTTATTATTTTTAAAAGCTTGGTACTGACTCTATCGTTCTCTTTGCTGAACTGCTTGTTAAAGGGACATAAACAAACTAACACCGGTTGACAAGCGGTGTTGGGGGATAAACAAATACACAAAGACACACACACATTTAATACACACACAATACGACGAGCTTCTTTCAGTCTCCGTTTACCAAATCTTAACCCAACTGTCAATTACATTAGCATACATACATACATACATACATACATACATACATACATACTTCATTTAAATATATATGAGTATGTCTAGATATGCATGAGAATACATACATAACACAAAACATACAACTCTGCACACATACATACATACATACATACATACATAAAAACAAAAATACCCTGTCGTTGATGTTGAAATTCCAATGACGGAACCTTGGATCTAGGTTAAAAACCGGCTCTTTCTCTATTGGCAAAAAAATTTGAAATAAAACTGAATAATGATATACATATGTGTATGTATCAACGTATGTGTATATATGTATATCGCGTTTATATGTGTGAGTTCTCGTACATGAGTGGTTCTCAACAGAGGTCCATATAAGATTTTGTTGCTAAAATTTATGAGCAATAAACTGGTTATATTTCTACAAGATACAAAATATTTAAACATTTTTTAATACAATTCCTAATAATGTTTAGATATAAAAATATAATGAGTGTTTTTAGATATTGAATGGCCCTAAGTGAAATAGAAATCAAAGGAGACCATAAGCAAAAGTGGTTAAGAACCACTGGTATACATATCTATTTGTGCATATGCGCGCTACTACTACTACTACTACTACTACTACTACTACTACTACTACTACTACTACTACTACCACCACCACCACTACTACTACTACTACTACTACTACTACTACTACTACTACTACTACTACTACTACTACTACTACTACTAGAGTAACGTTAATCTGCACAGTCATCATATTATACCAGAGAAAATTTAATAGGTGGCAAGATTTGTTGTAATTCATTTTTTGTATCCTTTTCTATTTTCTTTATAAATATTCCAATTCAAGTTGTTTTCCATTAGAGAAAACAAACAACATTTAATTAGTTTTCTTTTTCAAACTAAAAATTGTTTGTAAAGCCTCGTTGCATCATATTATTTTATCCGATATCAAAAAAGTTTTGATAATGCAGCAGACAGACTCTTAGATGAATAGACGAGTGGCGGTAAGAGGTAGGTGACTAGCTGGGAAGCTGGACCGAAAAATAGATATATAGTGGTAGGGGATATTGGTGGAAAAGATAAATAAATGATAGGGTGGGCACACACTCACACACATAAACGCGCGTGCGCACATACACACATACACACACCATAGAGACATACACACCCGCGCGCGCACACACACATTAATATTTAACAGAAACATCAGAGTGAGT
>NC_142933.1:54607385-54622385 GCF_046866305.1 Octopus bimaculoides | reverse complement strand
AATTGCAATTGTTTGAAATGAAAGGGGACATCTGTTGGTATTAGTGGTATTCTAGGTATAAATACAGTGTTTCCCTTACCACATCCAATAATATTTGCTTCGGTAATGGTCAAATAAAGTAAAATGATACGAAAAACCTGAAATATTATGAATTTAATTTAGTGTATTCAGCGGTCAACGTACAAACAAACAAACAAACAAGCAAACAAATAAACTTTACTTTTTATAAGGGTATATAGACATTACGGTGAAATAGTACGTGGATTGCTAGAAATAGAAACCAATACACCACCACCTCGCCCCACTACTCAAATCTATTTTCGGAAAATAAGTGCACAGTAATCTGCATAATGGTCAAATTAATTCAAATGACACGAAAACCTGAAATATCAATTTTATTTAGTGTTTTCAACGGTCAACGTACAAACAAACTTTGCTTTTTGTAAGGATAGAGATATATATACATGTGTGTGTGTATGAGTTTTGTATTAATTGTGTATGACAACTTTATTTATCTCACGTACTATTTTAATATTTATGTTCTTGTGGGTCCCTGTATCTGCTTTGTGTATGTATGTATGTATGTATGTATGTATGTATGTATGTATGCATGTATGTATGTGTGTATGCATGCATGTATGTATGTATGACTTTTATTTGAGCTTAATTTAAGTTCTTAAGCCGGTCGCTAACAAACCGACATGACTTTTTTTTTTAGCTCAGAGAGTTTCCGGTGTTTGTAAATATGTGGTTGGGTTGAACTGTCGATGCATGCACCCAATTTTTACATCTATTCACATAAGGATCTCAGATGGAGGGTTTTGGCAATGATTTACAAATCTTCACTGTACCACTAATAGACTGAGTTTGGAGAATCTGCATCAGTTTCTTTAGCTCTTTTTCTGTGAAACCGAGTATTTCTAGATTTTTGTGCAAATTTGTTGGTACATAACCAAACGCACCTATGATGATAGATACAAATGAGAATTCATAGTCAGAGTACATGATCTGTAAGTTCCGCATTAATTCGCCATAAATGTTCTTTAATTCCTGGACTCTTCATTGTACATTAACATCCGCTGGGCAACTGACCTCTACAATACTACATGACTTTTGTTCTCTGCCCCAGAGAACAATATCAGGTGTATTATGTTTGCACTGAATTGATGTTTTTATTGGGGTGTTCTACCAGTATATCTTGTTTTTAAAGATGTGAATGCTAACCGGTTCTGACATGCCTTTGATGTATACGTCAGGGCAATCCTTCCTGCAAATAGCATTGTAAAGTCTTTGCAACAATATCATGTCTCAAGGGCAGGTAGTATCTCGAAGACATTTTAGGGCAGCTACTGCTAATGCGGGTGATATGCATGTATGTATGTATGTATATGTGCTACACCACAGCAGAAAATTCAGATTAAATCCAAAAGTAGAGCAAATATTGTTTTCCCTCGGTTGTCATTCTCAATAGTGTACGATTTGATTGCAGAAAAGTTTTCCTTTATATACAGCATACCATCATTCCTTGAGAGTTGCATCTATTTAACCTAGACGCCATGATTAATCGCTGACCAAACACCATTCAATTTTTTTTCTCCGTGTTTTCTCTCCTTGTTTTCTCCGTATTCTTTCTGTTGAAGAGCGTAGCTCGAAACGTTAAGGACTTTCTGTATTCCCGAGCGTCAAACTAATACATCCTTTTGTTGTTTACACCACCTGTCCTCGTCTGTTGTTGCTTTTTTTCGTACATTCTCCCACTATATTTGTAGCTGACTTTTGTCTGCTTTGTTGCAGTTCTATCATAAGGTGTGTACAGCCTTTTTTAGCGATCCAAAAGTCACTACTTTTGATGAATGCTTCTATTCTTGGTCCACGACTGCTTGTTAACCATCAAGGTAAATTATTCGTAGATTATCCACCAGGTATGGACTGCAGAGCTCAGTAAAACTTCTGTCTCATGCGCCATTATCTTACTTTATTTTTTAGATGTCCATATTGTCTCTCGCAAAAATACATGTACCTAAAACATGTGTGGAGGTATGGCGCATGAAAAGAAAAAACTTTACTGCAATCAAGTCTCCAGTAAGAGCCATGAAGTGCAAGCTGTTATAGACTCTAAATGCCAGCATAGACATTGCTGACAACTATTTTCTTTAACATTTACTATGAAATAATTTGTACGCAATTGTATTTCATAATTTTTACCCAAACTCTACAACAGTACGTATATCAAGTAGAAAAATATTTACCTGATCGTTAATAAAAGAAGCATTCCTTTTAGCGAAAATTAAGGCTTTATTAAGGAGTATGTGTGAAAAAGTAAAGTATTGAGGACTGGTGTCAAATTGAAGCAAAGAGTATCTACTTTTGTTTTGAAAATTTGAGAACCAATGGATGATGTCTTTGGTATTGTACCATAGACCGAAAGAAAACAGAGAAGACAGGGAAGGAATAGCTTTGTCCAAAATAACTTTGCTTAAACATCCGATGTCTGACTTAGCGGGCCAAGTAAGCTTCACTGAAGGGTTAATCTATAAAGTTGTCCTTATGATTTTTAAGTCGATCCATGGTTCCTCAGTTCTAATTTTAATTTACAAGCTATTATCAACGTGCATATATATATATATATATATATATATATATATATATATATATATATATATATATATATATATATATATATATATATATGCACACGACATAACAAATTTATTTAAATCTGAAATTATACATTCAAATTGTTTATTAATTGTTATATTGTGAATATTTAATACTTAGTAGACATGTCTTTTGTAATTTTCAATGCAGGCAACCTATTAGGCATGTTACTGATCAGATGACGTATATTCTCTTGCAGAATTTCTTTCCAGGTTGTATGCAGTAATCTCAAAAGATCTGGCTTTGAAGATGTTTTCTTGTTTTTTTTTTATGAAGTGTCCTGTCCATTATGTCCCAATGGTGTTCAATAGGGCACATATCTGGTGACTGACTTGGCTATGGAAGCTTTTTAATGCCATTCTCATTCAACAAATCTTGGGTCATTTTAGCCATGAGACAAGGATCTCCACCTTCCGTAAATAAAGAGTCTTTAATCATTTCACCACTGGAGAAGATTGGAGAGAGAACTTTCTGCAATATGGACACATATTTATCTGAGTTTGTTTCCCTCACACTCCATCAGCTCTGATCAACCATTGCTCCAAATTGCTTCCCAGACCATCATAGAGTAGCTGCCATGTTTTATTGCTGGCTGCAATCTTTTCACATCAAATTCTTGATCACAGAGTCTCCAGACCCACACTCGACCACTGTTAGGAAATACAGTAAATCTGAATTCATCAGAGAAAATAAGTGTCCCAAAATACTAGTGGCCTCTCCACTATCTCATTGGTCGAGTCTTTTCCCCGCTTGATGTTGGCTGGTCGAAGAAGTGGCTTCCTTCTTGCTGTTCTACCATAGTAAAGAAGTTTGTGGAAACACCTGACAGCAGTTCTGTGACTGACAACTTGTTCTGCTATGTTAGAGGCCTTGCAACGAGGATTATCCTCCACATTTCTCTTAACAAAGAGAAGGGTCCTTCAGAGGGCCCTGGTTGATTTAGGTGAGGTGATGTGGATTCCTTCCCCTCTCTGGTGAATTACACAATCCCTTTATTAAATGTAGAAAGCGGGATTCTAAGTTTTTCTGCGATATATATATATATATATATATATATATATATATATATATATATATATATATATGTGTGTGTGTGTGTGTGTGTGTGTGCGTGTATATATATATATACATATACATAGAGAGAGAGAGAGCGTGTGTTAGAGCACGCGCGCAAACGAAAGTAGTTCCTCAAATTCCCACGAAAATATAAATTACATTGTGTTATTGTTCGTACCAATGTTAAGAGCATTCGGGAATATAAACGAAGGGGACAGGAATCAAAACGTGATACTAGTTTAGATACGATGAGAAGTTATCTTATCTTTTTTTTTTCCATTACACTAGCCACCCAGGTAACTGTTATAAACAGTTACTAAGAAATTAAGGATATTTACTTAGATTTCTAAGTAAGCAATTAAGTAAATATTTGGTCATCAATAGCACCATTGATATCGTTTTTTGACAGCCAATGATATCAAGATGTTCAGAGTGTTTACAAACAGTGCCGATAAATTTTCGTAAGAGATGCATGTTGATGTAACTAAGCAATGGTAGGATGATGCTCAGCTTTTACAAGACAAGGCCTTGTGTTTGATACACGGGCACGTGCAGCTACCATATTCACATTCCTCATATACAAATGTGCGTGACTGCGTGCGCGTATGTGTGTGTATGTGTGTGTATGTGTGTGTGAAGCCTTGCCAATTTGTTTCTCTCTCTTTTTTACCTTAATCCACATCTACTAATTCAAGAGGGAAGCCACTTCTAGCCGCTTTGGATAAGTCAGTCACAAAGCTACAACTTCAACCGCCATTTACGCCGGAATTTTAGCGACACCTATTTGAACACTCTGACGAATACTCCTTGTATCGTTTATATACATACATAAATACATACATACATACATACATACATACATACATACATACATACATACATACATTGGAATTGAAATTACTTGGACAATGAGAAAACAACTCAAAACAAAGCAGTCTCCAGGACAGGTAAAGTTGCTACACCGCGTTTCCCCCAATTGGTTACACTGAGGTATTACGTAAACGAATAGTGAAATTTGGAACATCGACTCCAACGGTTCTAAATGGTATATATATATATATATATATATATATATATATATATATATATATAGTGTAGGTATCAGTTAGAGGAATTTAATACCTCTAAGAGATAATTAAATCCAAAGTCACTCTTGATTATTACCTGGGTAGGTACAGTCTTTTGTAAAGTTGTACGGTAACAGGCGGTTCGGTTGGTAGACCGTAGTTTAGGTTATATAGGAGAAAAAATGGATGTAATAACAAGGGGAGACTCGTCATTTTCGCTGGTATGCCTTTAATTTAATTAGAAAACAAAGAAGAAGGAAGCAATGATGAAGGTAGCATTTACAATCGTTTCAATTTTCTAGTTTTAGTAAATCTCTTCAGAATGCGAAAATAGATAGGTACATCGGTTAGGATGCGAAAATAATTGATACATATGTGATGGTAATAGAAGGAAAGATAGTAAATCTTACATTAAATTTTGTTCTTGCACTGGTAATTTCACTGGGGAGAGGTTTCATTGCAATTGACTTGTTAGTTTCGTTGGGCAATTACAACGAGGTAAATATTATTTTGGTGTGGGTTTCCGAGTTTGACTAAGCGCATTGTATCGCACCTGTGTATTAAATTTGTTTTTAGTCACCGGTGGTGTAAGCGAAGTGAGGTAACTCTAACTTAGGGTCAAAAGGGAGCTAACTCATACGACTATTGGACTAGGTAGGGTAGTTTAAAATTATATTATGCCGAAGACTTATATTATTACCAGAGTTTAGGAAGTTCTTAGTGCTAGAAGGGGGTCCTATGTAGGTGAGAAGTAAATTATTATGGATTGTGGAGGGCGGGTGTGTTTGCGGGGTGATTATTTAAGGTGGTTCCCAGCTAATTAGACTTATATAGATGACAATTCAAGTTTGGGATTATAAAAGACGTAGAGGCCTTCTTGAAGACAAAAGGAGCTATTCTACCAGTATTTTGAAAATACATAAAGGATCACATGAAGACAAAAAAGTTATTCTCAAATTTTCTGTTCAGAAGGGGTCGTTTAGCCGTAAGTATATCTAGGCGTTCTGATAGACAAAGATCGCAGCGTCTATTGGCGGTGTTGTAGGAGGTTGTTTTTGTGAGTATACGCCAGTTTAAACTATAATCTATTTTTTATCCTTAAGTTCCCAGATGTATGTACTTAGCCCAGTTGAATTGGCCTTGCTCTTATTTATGAAGCTCGATTGGTGCGCGTTATATCTAAGAATCATTTGGTTCTTAGTGGCACCTATGTATGATTTCGTCTGGTTATATGTATGGACTTCACATTGGTAGACTACGTTATATGTCTTGCATCTATTTGAGAAATTGCACTTTGTTCTATCCCTGCAGCCGCATAAATAATTAGGTGTATCTTTGTTCATGTTGTATTGTGGGGGCTATTATTATTCATGTTTATATCTTTAGTTCTATTAGTTGGTTGGTTTTTATTTTTATTGTTCACAATCTTTCTAGTTTCATAGAATTTGTCTATTTTTTAAAATTATTTATTGGGGCTATTATTGTGGTTAAGTTATTAGTCAGACTGTGGCCTATTCTGATTTTATTCGTAAATAATTCTGCATATTTATTATTAACGTTTAGGTGTTTATCTATGATTTTCATTAATGAGCGGACTATGTTTGATTTGAGGTGTATGGTGTATGGGATTACGAGCCAGATATTATCGCTATTTTGTTTATTTTTTTGTGTTTTTGCGTTTTTGTTGTTTTTTGTGTTGTTATCAGCGTAGGGTTCATGTGGGTTAGAAGACCTGCTTTTCTTGCTATTAATATGTGATCAACGAGGAGTGGTAGAGAGAGGAAAAGGGAGGAAGTTGAACAAAGGTGAGCGACCAGAGACAGGGAGGGAGAGTAAGAGAAAGACATGTATAGCAGTGAAGGGGAGAAGCAAGGACAACAGATGGAAGCTGAACGAGAGGGTATATATATATATATATATATATATATATATATATATATATATATATATATATATATATATATATGTTGATTAAAGTTAAAACATGGTCTAGTTTTCCCGTTTTTTTTTATTATGGTATTTAAAACAAAAACAAATTTTACAATGCTGAAGTGTGTTAAACATTAAAAACAATATTTTGTAATGTTCATAAAGTTCAATTAACGCTTTCATACGTTCGTAGTAACCATCAGATTTCAAAATTTATTTAACTGAAAGTTGAGTTCTTGACAACTGTAGCAAAATGATTGACTTCTTCTTTTTTGTATCTCTTAGAAGGCTCGAATATTAACCACCACCATCATAAAGAAACTCATTTATTTAGTCTCAAAACATTATAACTCCCTCACTTCTAATGAAAGGGACTATATTACCAATTTTTAGTCGAAATCCAGCAACTTCTATGGCTTACCTAAAATGTATTAGTCAAAATACAAAACGCTATAATCATCCTGGATTTCAACATCTTCAACAGGAATGTAAACCTACCATTTGCGGAGATTTTCACCTCTGCACCGGATAGAGGTCTTCGTGGGCATGATCGCAAACTCTATCCCCGACACTTTCGACTCAACAGGCGGAAGGCCGCATTCTCCGTCCGTATCGCAGCCCCGTGGAACAAGCTACCACAAGATGTCATTCAACTGCCCACCACTCCTCTGTTCAAAGAGGCTCTGGACAACTGTGTCGACTATGTATAAAACTGTATATATATAACAATAACTGTTTATTTTATTTTTTTACATGGCTTAAGCACATTGTGCTTTTTTCCTACCAATAGATTTAATTTGATTTGATTTAATCCCGTACTGTCTATCCAGGAAAGTTTGTACTATAGTAGATGATCCAAATACCAGGAACATTATAGAACTCGAAGGATTTCTACTCAAGCAAAATTACCTACTTATAGAAAATAGCATGCAACGAGTAAAAGAGACACCTATAGAACAACTTAGGGTAACACGAGAAAGATGAACCCATCAACGGAACACAATACCATTTCAGGTAACACACAGTCCGCATTACCAAAACATTTTTAACATCGTCAAAACAAATTTGCTAATCATGAAACAAAGTGAAAAATTAAAAAAAAAACATAGTAACTAATCAAACACTTATCTTAAGCAAAAGCCAACCACATAACCTACAGAAACTATTAACAAAGGCAAAATACAATATGAACAAACAGAATAAAACATTTACAATATCCAAGTTTAATGAAAACAGATGTGGAACGTGTCAATACATGCATGCTTGTAGATTCATTACAACACAAAAGGAAGGGATTTTCACAAATGCAGATATGAACTGCAAAAGCAGAAATTTGATCTAATGCATTAGATGCCCGAATTGCGAGGAACTATATATTGGCGAGACAGGGAATGCATTATCTATACATACATACATATATATATATATATATATATATATATATATATATATATATATATATATATATAGAGAGAGAGAGAGAGAGAGAGAACAGGTCAGGGCAGAATTCCTCATGGTCTCCTTCGGTGTTATAAACCTATAACATTCCACATTCCACATTCCACATGATTATGGAATGGAAGCGATTCGATTTTGGCTAGAACTACATCCAGAGGAAATACCAGAACGAATAAACAAAACCTTCTTCATTGAATCAATTAAATTCATTCTGCAGAATAATCATTTCATTTTTGACACCAACTGCTACCGCCAAATATCGGGAATTGTGATGGGCACGAGAGCAGCACTTACTATTGCCAACCTCACAATGGGATTCTTAGAGAAAAAAAAATATATCAGAATTCACTGTGAAAATTTGGAGACCATCTCACCCAATACATTAAAGAGAATTGGAAGAGATACCTGGATGACCGTTTCATACTCTGGAATAACAGCTCAAACAAACTCCTAGAATTTGAAGCACTACTGAACAGCATCCACACAAGCATTCAATTCACAATGGAATACAACCAAAAGGCACTTCCATTCCAACACATTCTAATTAAAAAAACAAAGAACAACAAAATCGAAACAGACATATTTTATAAAACAACAGATGCAAAACAATACCTTCTCTTTAGCTCTTGCCATCCTAGACACACAAAAACAAACAACCCCTTCAACCTTGCAAGAAGAATCTGCACTATTGTCTCAGAGAAAAAAAAAACTAGAGATTTAAGACTACAAGAACTGAAAAATGTCCTCTTGGATAGACACTACCCAATCCAACTCATTAACGAAGGAATAAAACGTGCCAAATCTATCAACATCGAGACATTAAGAAAAACCAAAGACATTAACAAACCCCTCCTTAAAACACTACCCTAAATTTTCACAGACAACCCCAGAAACAAAGAGGCATTCAGCACAATCATACAAAACCTACCAATACTACACAAGGACCCAAAACTAAAAATAACTTTACGTGGCATTAAAATTGTCAAAAGCAGCAAACAACCTAAGTCATTAAAGAAACTGCTAACTAATGCAAAATTATTCCTCTCCACAACAAGCCTCAAAGTAAAAAAATGTAATCGCCCCAACCTTTTTGGAAGGGCCATAATACTATTTTAAACAAGGGCAACACTTCACAATTAAATCAAATTTCACTTGTGCATCCGACAATCTGATCTATGTAATTAGATGCTCGGGCTGCCAGAAAGACCATACCGGTAGCACGGGGAATTCTATCCGTCAACGTTGTACGGTGCATCGTCAACAGATAGCCTCACCACAATACCTCCAAATTTATCGCAGTGAACATATCGACGTATGTACGAAACAAATACAACCTAAATTTACTATTTTTCCTCTATATGAATTTGCTGACTGGACTTCTACACAAGCCCAACTCAATAAAGAGACATATTTCATCCAAAAATATAAACTTAAACTTAACACCAATTCATTTTAATTGTATTACTAATTGTCACTTAAGTACTTGACTCCTGGACACCCATTAATATTCAGACCTGAGTCATGAGAGGTCCGACATGACTCTTATGAAGAAAGTATTCATATTTTAGCAATTACTTTTTCGTTCATTTTCTATTGAACTGAATAATTTTATTCAATAATGGAATTTCGACATATACAAAAAGTTATATATGTATGCCAACCACAGTTTTTAGGTCTAAATTACTGTTCATACATATATATGTTTATATGTGTATATATACATACATGCATACATACATACATATATATATATATATATATATATATATATATATATATATATATATATATATATATATATATATATATATATATATATATATATATATATGGTGGTGGTTGTCTACTCCTTAAACAGAGTTTGACCACCTCCTGCACCTACACCTTAGCCCTTTCATGGCGTCTGATGTGGCTTTTTAAACCAGACAGTGTTTTGAAAAAACACCCACACAGATTGCACCTCTGATTTGCACTACCAATACCTGCAAGTAAGTTCTGCTCATTGTGGATCCTAACATGTCTTTATATATATATATATATATATATATATATATATATATATATATATATATATATATACATATATATTTTGTAAGAGAGAAAATGAGATGTTAGAATATAAAATACATGCATATACATTCGTGCACACATTACTGCTTAATCTTAAAAACCTAGTACTGTAATATAATTAACTGTGTATAAAATGAAATGACTCCTGTAACTGTATGCTTGCCAAAAACACTGAAGAGCTTCATGAAAAAATAAGAGTTACTCCCTTTGACATATTGCTTCATCTCTGTTGACTTTTTTCAAAGATGGCGTCCTACTGACGGCAAAAAACGTTTTCTCTATATAAGTTGACAATCGTTTGATCGTGAAACCGGTACTTGTTTAATTTGTAATGATGTAATGATGTAATATGATCCTAATATCACCGTAAACTTTATTATACAAACTTTCTGTGACTTTTACATTTCTTTTCTTTCTTATATATATCTGTATATATATATATATATGTGTGTGGGGGGGTGTATGTGTGTCCCTCTCTCTCTCTCTCTCTCTCTCTCTCTCTCTCTCTCTATATATATATATATATATATATATATATATATATATATATATATATATGCTGAGACCTCCTTCGGTCATGGCTGACCATGGGATTGCACCTAGAATGTTACCCTCCCAAGCACAAGTCCGGGCAAGGTTCTTTTATGAGAGACCAGTAGTGGCCACCAGTGTTATCCAAGGGAAAGGCAAAGGCCGATACAGCTTGGCACATGTGACGTTGCAACTCATTTCTACAGCTAAGTGAACTAGAGCAACGTGGAATAAAGTCTCTTGCTCAAGAACACAACACGCAGCCCGGCCGGGATTCGAACTCACAACCTCACGATCGTAAGCTCGACGCTCTAACTACTGAGCCAAGCGCCTTCACCTCTCTCTCTCTCTCTCTCTCTCTCTCTCTCTATCTATCTATCTATCTATCTATATGTATATGCACGTTTAAATTTTTAGAAACAAGTATTCGATACTAAATGTAGAGTAAATACATGCTGTATTGATGAGATTACTTTTTGTTAACACACAGTTTTACGTACGTCGCAGATTACGTAACTCGCCTACGATGTGTGAGTTTTATAACAGCAGTAATCGGATGGAAAAATATAGCACTTAACATATTTGCTGTAAATTGCTCTTTCCTTCTTCCCTCCTTCCCACCTCTCTCTCTGTTATGTATGTGTATACATATATATGTACATAGTTACATAAATACATAGATACATACATACTTACATATATATATACATAAAATCTATATATGTGCGTATACATATACGTATGTATATATATATATATTTATAGACACACACATATAGTTATTAGTAAGGGATTATCAGTCCGGGCAAAATATTGTTTAGATGAGTTTAGATTGTTTAGATGAGTAAAGAACTCTGCGTATTCTTGTGATGGGGCCCGAGGTTACAGTTTTATATATTCCATATAGTAATGTTGTAAATCCATGCTTGTGTTTCAGTTATACTGGTTTTTACACAGAGAAGGAATGTAAAAACCATCATTTATGCCTTGTCTTATATATATATATATATATATATATATATATATATATGTATGTATGCATGCATGTATAAAAGACAAAAAGAGTGAAAAAACTCCAGAAGGCTTGTGTTATATGGTTTAAGTATATATTTAAATCGTTATGTTAGAAAAATGTTATAAAATTTTGAGTATAGTAACATTGCTTTTGGAGAAATAACTGGTTTCGTATTTTCTTTTCAAATTTCTCAAATTTCTTTACCGATATCGTATCATGTCTTCGCTATGGTATAAAATATGGAGTTCCAGGGATTTTTCCTGTATAAGGGAGATAATCAAAAATGTTGGGGATGACTAGGTTTGAACAATTTAATATGATTTGGTTTAGAAGGAATAGAATGTTACAAGTGGTTAGGTCTTGCTTTATATACTTTTCAATGAGGTGAGTTTCCTTATTCAAAAATGTTAGAAATGGTTAAGTTTTGGCTTATATTTTTCAATGAAAAAGGTTTCCTTTTTTAATCTAATCTGTGTTGGTGTTCCAATGGTACATTGATAGAATGGAAAGATTACAAACTGTGGTAGCATTTGTTTTGCACATTTCTCAATATGTTCACTAAAGGGTATCATTCTGTATTTTGGAAATGCAATCTGCTGTCGATGCAGAGTGCATTCTTTTCTCAGACTTTTCTCTCCAGTTCACTTGAGTTGTGTAGTTAGTAGAATGGGAATGTTATAAACTTTTTCTGACAATATGCGTGTACATACATACATACATACAAACATACATATATACATACATACGTATATATATATATATACATATGTATATGTATATGTATATACATATATATATATATATATATATATATATATATATATATATATATATATATATATATATATACAAGAATAAGGGCAGAGAATCGTCAATTAATAATAGAATTAATAATTAACAATTTTGCCAAGTAGTTCAGTATGAAAAAAAACCTTTATCGGTAAAACTATTTATCATCATAAATATACAGGGATTAGCAATTGAGTTGCTTCTCCAACATACTGAAAATTTAGAAATAGCAGTCAAAGAACTACTGATTCCAAACTACAAATTTTTCTCTAAAGCGGATGGCGATATTTATGGCACACATAGAACAAAAAACCGGAGGGAAAAGCGTAAACAAACCAAGCCTTTAGTTAATTGGATACGAATCGTTTCATGGTTAAGTGAATGGAAATTTCACTATTCCAATCTTCAGCCCAAATATTCTGATAAATTTGGAAGTGTCTCTAAAAAAATTCACGGTAATTTTTGGCCATGCGACACCAAAAATCAACGATAAGAAAGGCACTTACGAATTCATCGGCTAGCGAGTTCAGGCACCTCACCTCAAAGAAATCTATTCCATGTGCGTCACAAATAGTCCCGTATGAAAAGAAGTCCCGTGTGGAGGGATTTACGGTTTAACCATCTAACTTAGAGATATCAAATATAAAATATACAAGAATAAGGGCAGAGAATCGTCAATTAATAATAGAATTAATAATTAACAATTTTGCCAAGTAGTTCAGTATGAAAAAACCTTTATCGGTAAAACTATTTATCATCATAAATATACAGGGATTAGCAATTGAGTTGCTTCTCCAACATACTGAAAATTTAGAAATAGCAGTCAAAGAACTACTGATTCCAAACTACAAATTTTTCTCTAAATATTTGGGCTGAAGATTGGAATAGTGAAATTTCCATTCACTTAACCTCCGGTTTTTTGTTCTATGTGTGCCATAAATATCGCCATCCGCTTTAGAGAAAAATTTGTAGTTTGGAATCAGTAGTTCTTTGACTGCTATTTCTAAATTTTCAGTATGTTGGAGAAGCAACTCAATTGCTAATCCCTGTATATTTATGATGATATATATATATATATATATAAAAGATAATAAGAGTGAAAAAACTACAGAAGGCTTGTGTTACATGGTTAAAGTATATATTTAAATTATGTCAGAAAAATGTTATAAAATTTTTTTGGTATATAAACATTGTATTTGGAGAAATTCAAGAGTTCATCTGTGTTTTCATTTCAGAGTATACATATATATATATACATATGTATAGATATATATATATATATACATGTATGTATGTGTGTGTATATATTTATATATACATATATATATTCATGCACATGCACACACGCACGTACACACATAAACACATGTACACACGCACGTACACACATTAACACATGCACACATACAAATACACACAATATACAACACATTTATACGCTATTTCTGTCTATCGAATTCTATTCATCAGGTATTGATCAAACCGAAGCTTTGTTAGAAGTTACTTGTCTCGCGCCGCTCGGTGGGATCCTGCTTAGAAGAACATGGAAGAAGAAACGTTTTTAACAACACAGCTATGCCGCTAGTCATATAGATGTATATATTGACAGTGAAAATGCATGGCCAATGGTTGGGATTTTGTACTCACGATTGTAAGATTGTAGCTTCGCTTCCTGGTTCTGGCAACGCATTGTGTTCTTGAGCAAAAGATTTTATTTCACGTTGCTCTTGAACTATCAGCTGTAAATGAATAACCCTGCAACGGTTTGTCGTCCCATTCTGGGGTAATGCTGTAATCTTGGTCATTTATACACCACGGAAACCGGGTAGCCGGTCCTATCAGTGCGCGAAATTGAGATAGTAGTGTGCAGGGGAAGCTGCTGCTGCTGCTGCTGATTTAGTAATAATATATGAATATATGTATGTATCTTTATATATGTGTATGTGTGTATATATGTGTACGCGCATGTGTGTATGTTTGTGTGTGTGTGCGCGCATGCGCACGTGTATGTGTATGCGTGTGTGTGCGCGCGACGCGTGTGTGCGTGCGTATCTTGTGTGTGTATTATACAATATTATGAATTTAGCCAAGCAGCCAATTCATGTCAATGAGAGCCATCTCTGAAAACTTTTAGGTGTCGGAGTGGACGGACTGTCGGAACTGTGGTGCACAAGGGCATTCGATACCATTCGTATATATCTTGAGGAGTGGTCAGTTCATGTCTGCAAAGATACAGGAAAACAGTTTGATCCGTATCAAGCGGTTACTTAACAAGGTTAAAAGCCTTCACGAAAACACAGCATGCTTTGGCTCTTCTTTGATGACCAAGATCAAGAGTCCAACAGGGAAAATGACAGTTGGTTATGTTCAAATCCTTCTGATATCCCTACAGTGATGCACACTAAGTTTCCAGCAACTACGATCGTT
>NC_142933.1:54559885-54594885 GCF_046866305.1 Octopus bimaculoides | reverse complement strand
TCTCTGCTGCTTCCTTTAAAACTTCTTTGGAGTGGGGGGAACATCTTCTCATCGTTTCCATCCCTTTTAAGCATTCCCTTGAACTTGCTCACATCCTCCAGCCTCAGGTCTTCGCTCTTTTCTTCTGTCACTGCAGCATAACTCCTTATTTCCAGTGCTTCGTCTATCTTCTTAATACACTCCACCATTTCTTCCTCAGACGACACAAAGTCCGAAGAAGGGCAGTTTACAACGTCTGAAACAGAACAATTCAAACGTTCGTAACTCCTCACTCGACGCCCCTCCATTAAACAAAATGAAAAAATGTCACACTGTCAAGATAGCAAAAAAAAAAAAAAAAACGTGTGTAACACACAAAACCAACAATCCAACTGACAAACGCTGTACCGGGAGCAAACTTCTTACCACACGGCCACGCCTACACCTATATCAACAATTTCTCTAAGTTGTGAGATGAATGAATCGGTGAACTGTAAAAAATTGTTGTTTGGCTTAGGTCAATTCAGCTCTGCCTGAACAGACTTGTGAGCAAAGGCATTTCCAGCCATTTTGGAGCGTTATCCAAGACTACATTGTCTAATGTATCTTTTACTACTTTTAAGTTGGAGACGTGATACAAGAGGGAGTTTGGTTTGTTATTTCTAGCTGGTCGGTTGTCCATGTATAAGATGCTTGACTGTTAATAGTAAATGTGGGACATAATCAGAACCTTCTAGCAAAATATTTAATTAACTTATCTTCATATCTGTAAAATGTCATTATTCTTTTAATATTAATCTCTAATTGAAGCGAAATTTTAATTAGAAATTGCTTTAAATAATGAGAAAATTTTAATGAATATTGGAACTTATTTCATGAGAAAAGTGCAAAATGTTAGAATAAAAGTTGTTGTACGGCTTTAGGTCAACACTGGTGGAGCAAACTTATAATTAAAGGAATTCCAACCATGGCATCTCGTTTATAGGCCTAAGATAATGTATCGAGGAATATATTAAACTACTAATGTATAGTGGCCCAATTATTCAATGTGTCCTTTACTTTTGGTGAGAGAGTAAGATATGATTCAAGGAATATTTGGCTGCTATTTCTTGTAGGTAGTACAGTGAGCATGTTGGGACGCTTTTATTGGAGCGTACAGTGGTTGGCTACATTGTTTATTTGGAAGTATCAAACTGAAATCTTCTCATCAGTAAACTATAGGATTGACTGGTATCTTATTCAATATAGAGCAATAGCTGAATTATTTCACACTGTGACAACTGGGTTCTCCTAACCAATAAATGATCTTGCATATTCTCCTAACTATTACGTCAAGTACAGTGAAAGTTAGCTATCCTGATGAGATCAGAATAATAACGAAACATATATCCAGAGTTTTCTCTTATGATTGCCAAAAAGAAGAAAATAACATTAGTTATTGAGTAATATTGTCTTTTACTTATACAGTTATTTTTGCTAGGCTTTCTGATGACCTTTTTCATTAATAGATCCAATTAACACTAACAGTTTATGTTTTTTTGTTTTTTAGTGCAGATGACATCTTTGTATATTCTCTTCTCTAAAGTCATATTTTCTCAAATAAACCAATGTATAATCTCGGACACTTATTTATTCTTTCAACATGACTTCAGTGAATACGGTGAAGCGTCTGTTTCCTCGATGAGGTTAGATTAAGACTGAAATATGTCAAGCGTTATCTTTCGTACTCTCCTTAAAAAGAAAATGAAAATAATGCTGCTCATAGATTTATATTTTTTCCATTCTCGATAATTATTTCTCATTTACATTTAATGTTCTATGCATTTATTTTATGAACACTAATTTATCTCCAATCTATACTTTCGCTTGTAGATATTAATTTCTAACAGATGCAGGGCTATACATTTGGTAGAGGCAGGATTAGTCGACCTCAGCACATGACTGATACTTTATGTCATCGACATTGCAAAGATGCAAAGTGTAGTTGAATTCAGAATGTGAAATGCCGGAGCAAATATTTCAAAGCATTTGGTCCGAAGCTCTAATTATTCTGTCAGTCCTCGCCCATATTAAAATAATTCGTAATATAGACAGGTGCAAGAAATTTTAAGGGAGAGTCAATGCAATCGAGCTCAGTCCTTGATTGGTGCTTTATTCTATCGAGCCCCCAAAAAATAAAAGTCAAAGTTGACCTCGACTGCATTTGAACTCAAAATGCAAGAGGAAACAATTTTATGACGCTTTCATATTTCCGTCAATCCACCGCTCTGATTCTCATGTAATAATAAATAAATACTTTTCTACTCTAGGCACAAGGCCTGAAATTTTGGGGGAGGGGGCCCAGTCGATTAGATTAACCCCAGTATGCTACTTAATTTATCGACCCCGAAAGGGTGAAAGGCAAAGTCGACCTCGGCAGAATTTGAACTCAGAGCGTAAAGGCAGACGAAATACCGCTAACCATTTCGCCCGGCGTGCTAACGTTTCTGCCAGTTCGCAGCCTTGAAACAATAAATAAATTGAGAACAAATTTCCTAAGTTTAAAAGTTAATTAGTTGTCGCTGTACACAACTCACATTTGCAATGTCCCCTATATCTAGGGGGAAAAAAATTATAAACTTTCTCCTTGGATACTTTCAATGTTAAATGAAAGCGACGAGGGAAATAACAAGTATTATCATCAGGAACGTAACAATATAAGTAAATCTAAAATCCAGGCTCGGATCCTACAATAGGGTTAATAAAATAATGTCCATCATTTGGAAACAGGGGGTTAGGATAATTTTCAGAAATAACATTTTAAAAGAGCCGCTTTCCTGCTGTTATACAATTTCAAT
This sequence comes from Octopus bimaculoides, assembly GCF_046866305.1. Taxonomy (NCBI): domain Eukaryota; kingdom Metazoa; phylum Mollusca; class Cephalopoda; order Octopoda; family Octopodidae; genus Octopus; species Octopus bimaculoides. The sequence continues at coordinate 54,592,069 of NC_142933.1, read as the reverse complement.
GTCACTCAGGCAAATGTTCTACTTTTTTTCAGCTTTCTCCTTTTTTTTCACCATCAATCTGCTGTACTATGAAGAATATCATATTTCCCTTTTCTCTTTTTATGAGTTACAGCAATGACAGCAACCCTGACCTGTATTTGTTTTGTAACTTATAACAAACAAAAATACTCGGCAGATTTTCGTCAGTTTAAAATTTTTTTCTTTAATTTGAACTCCTCAGCATCTCAATATTTCTGCCTTCACTCAGTATTTATTGCATTTAATGATAATTATTGTAGAACAGAAGGTAAGATGGATCTGCGACTTGATTTCGATTCTAGATTCTTGTTTGTATTGCATGCATTTCGAAACAGTAGCAATTTGGCTATTTGTAATCGAATATGGTACCGCTGGGTCAACCACTAGTTTGCTTATTTTTGTTACCCATTACAAAACCGACGAAAGCAATATACTCATCTTTCTTTTTACAAATCAATTTGCTGACTTTTTAAGCATATTTCAGAGGAAGCCAAGGATTTTTTCCAGTGGAATTTATTTATGAATTTTAAGCTTGAATTCTTTGTGTTTGACGAGAGGTTTCATCTGAAATAGAGTGCACTAAAACAGATATTGTCTCTTGCATTTTTGCTAAAAACGTTAGTTCGTTGCTGTGCCAAGGAATAAATACTCACTGAAGCCATCGAAATCCCAAGTTTTATAAATGTTCATATTTATTTTGATGCATAAATTTATAGACCTTCGTAACATTATTTCATTGTGTTAAAGATTTCGATTATATCTTTGATTTTCTTGCACTGTTAAATCTGTTTAAGGCACAACACCCGACCATATATGACAATCAGAATATTACTATAAATGATGAGCGCAAATATAGCCGAATTGTCCAGAAGTTTGCTTTGCAATCATGAGGTCTCCGTCCCGATTCCATCGTGGATCCTCATGGAGCTATAACGTCTGCTATAACATTGAGTCGACCTAAAATCTCGTGAGCATAATGATGTAGATGTTTGCAAAATCGCCGGATAGATTGTAAATGTAATTCAAGGGGCAAGATTTTTCCCACACTGTCTCACTCTGTCCTACGCTGATTGTGTCTGAGGATCTCGTTAACAATACAGATGTATGAGGATTACTATCATGTAATGAATATGTAGTTCTGTTGGTCGAATAACTAAAATACTCATCGCCGAAACTAACGGTGGATTCTTTACATTTTATAAATAGAATCAATAGTATTGGTCAAAATATTGGCCTTAAATTATGATTAAGCGTCGATATGTGCATAGGTTACCGAAAAGTCTTCTCTTTTTATCACCTTCCTAATATAAGGAAGTTAAACTATAGAGCTGTCCATGAGGAATAATTTAAACATCTTATCAACGAATCGACACCAAGAATTAAACAAAGAATTAAACCAGACACTGTATAAGCTTGAGCTATTTTAAGTATCAGTTAAGCACTGTGATTTTTATACGTACATACTTAAGCACATATATGCATGTAGGTATGTGTTCATATCTATCTATCTATCTATCTATCTATCCTACTACTGTCATACCACTTCCGCATTCTTCTTCTTCTTCTTCTTCTTCTTCTTCTTCTTCTTCTTCTTCTTCTTCTTCTTCTTCTTCTTCTTCTTCTTCTTCTTCTTCTTCTTCTTCTTCTTCTTCTTCTTCAGTTACTACTGCTGCTTAAACAATCAAAACCAAGAACTCACATCAAATTTTAGGACTGCAACTACCTGCTACCTGCTACCAAGCCCTCACAAGAGTAAAAAAAAGAGAGAGAGAGAGGGAGACAAACAGAAAAAAAAGGAAAATATCCTTTGCATTTGAAAAGTATGGAAATATTTTTAAAAAAACATTTCATTTAATTTTTCCACAATTTAATTACTCTTCATGTTTTACTGAAAAAGTCTCAAAGACTGAAACCAGTACTAAAATGTTTTCTACCTTGTCTTATTTTCCTGATATATATATATATATATATATATATATATATATATATATATATATATATATATATATATTGTTGTATAAAGGATCGTGAGTAAGACCAGAACAATGCGAAGTAAATACAAGGCAAATCACAAGAAAACAAATATATAAACTAATGTAGACTTACCTTATATTGAATATTTCGGGGTTATGACCCCATTTTCAAGAAATTAACGTATGTTGCCGATGTGCGTGTGTGTGAGTGTGTGTTGAGTAGACATGCGCGGAAAGGTGTTGCTATAGCAACCAGCTAGTTTCCTGTTGTTGATCTTAGGTTTCTTTTAGTGTATGAGGATGGCCTCAGAGATTCTGCTCCATCAATGACCCTGACTTGTGCCAGAGGACCTATGTTGTATACGAGATCTTCTGTGGCAAATGTGGCGCATCCTACATAGGAAGCACAACAAGAAAACTGCATATACGCATTAAGGAACACATAGAGGCAGACACTTCCGTAAAGAAACATCTACGGAAATGCCAGACCCGAGAATTCTCAGTGCACATCAAGGTAACACAGCAGAACAGGGGCAAACTTAGAATTTCTGAGGCCATCCTCATACACCAAAAAAAACCTAAGATCAACAACAGAAGAGAGTTACAGGAAGCTAGCTGGAAGCTATAGCAACACCTTTTCGCGCATGCCCACTCCACACAATGAACATCGACAACGTTCGTTAATTTCTTGAAAATGGGTAATAACCCCGAAATATTGAACAAAAGATACGTCTACATTAATTCATATATTTTATTTTCTTATGATTTGCCTTGCATTTACTTCGCATTGCTATGGCCTTACCCACGATCCTTTATACAATATATTCTACTCAATGCTTCATAGTAATTAACACACACACACACATATATATATATATATGCTAATTCATCAGAAGCGATACATTACAGGACTCAGTACAAGTGTAGAGTATTCTTCAATACATTATAATTGAAAAGCTCCTATTTCCAATATTTTAAGTTACTTAATCTGAGCCTGTTTTTCTTTTGAAATATCCACGGTTTATATATTTTTGAGATATGAAAGGAAAATTTGAAGAAAACACATATCTTTATGTTCTTTTTCTGTTTTTTTTTTAAAGAAAACTTTGTGAACGACACATGCAAAAACTGCGGCTTCAAGCTAGATTTTTAATTTCATTTTTGGTTTTCGTGAGAATATTCTAAACATCTTTAAGCTTCATACGATCGGAGTTACTCTAATAACCTTTCTCATGAAATTGCGAAGTTGCTTCAGTAATGTATTAAAATATTACCTCTAAGTAATGTTTAAAAAGAAAAGTAATGAATGTGTGTGCGCTGGTGCGTTTTGAGCACTTTCGTGCAGTTGCATATATATACGCACATAAGTACACATACGCGCATATATACGTGCAATTATCTGTGCATACATGTACACATATGCATAGATGCGCATACAAAGAAACGCAACCCACAAATATTAAAACATTAATTAAACATTTCGAAACCAAGGCATAAAATTGTACGAAATACAACAAACATTATATTTTCAATTATTTTTTTTTCACTTGGAATGAGATTTTTTTCTCTCTCTAACTGTTATCAATGTTTGTTTTTATATCGAGTTACATATAAAACGGCTTAACATTATATATATATGTGTATATGTGTGTGTGTGTCCTTGTATATATATATATATATATTTATATATATATATATATATATATATATGTGTGTGTGTGTGTGTGTATATTATATTATATTATTTTTATATAATATATATATATATATATATATATATATATATATATATATATATATATATATTATATTGTATAATTTTTCTGAATCTTCAGATTTTTCAATTTGCTAGGCCACTGGTTTTATATATATACATATATAAATATATATAAACGAAATAAACTTTTGTGTTGTGATACATTTTAACCCATTATTGATATTTGACATGCTACTATTTATAGTCTTCGTCGGCGGAATTTGGACTCAGAACACAAAGGCGGACGAAATGCCACTAAGCATTTTGCCCGACGTGCACTGCCAGCTCGCCGCCTCAGCATCTTTCTAATATCCCCTTCTACTACAAGCACAAGGCCTGGATTTTGTGGGTAGGGGGTAACTTGATCACATCGACCTCAGTACTCAACTGGTGCTTAATTTATCGACCCCGAATGGATGAAAGTTGACAAGTTGACCTCGGCGGAATTAGAACTCAGAACGTAGTGACGGCCGAAATACCGCTAAGCATTTCACCCGGTGTACTAACGATTCTGCCAAATCGCTGCCTTAGCAGCGTCCTTCTAATATCGGGAAAGTACTCTATATAAAAAAATAATAAAAAATCGTTTACTCGAACGTCGAATGCCGCATATTTTGAGTCATCTCTCTACTAATCACGTCGAACATAATTTCGATTGCTGGTTCGTATTCCGACTCTGTTTAATCACGTGCTGGTGGGGTCACAGCTTCGTAGGATGTATCATATTGAATTTGTATCGTTTTATATATGAGGGTTGTACGGAAAGTAACGCAAAAGTGGACAGAATTTTTTTGTTTTTCTATGTTTTTATTAACTGACATGTCATTCAAATTGCACATGTTGGCAGAATAACTTATGCTGTAGTAACTCTTCTTTCTTTTCTTTTTCTTTTTCTCTTTGTTTTGCAGGTTTCTAATTGGTTCTAAGAAGAAGACATCATTTTGTTCTTGTCAAAGGATGAATGTGCAGACTGTCCGACATCCACAATGTTCACAGAAATAACACCACAGTTTGAAGAAGAGAAGGATCGAAGTCTGCCCTTATCTGTGCGTTTGTGTGCACCCGCGCTTGTATATGTATGTATGTATGTATATATGTATGTATGTATGTATGTATGTATGTATGTATGTATGTATGTGTATAAGTCAATATGTGACGTCTGTTAATGTTGGAGACTATAAAGAGCGGCTTTGGAGGTTCCATTGGAGAGCGCCTTTCAAAAGCACTTATGTATAAAGACACACACACGATGTATATTTTTATAATTAATAGAAATAATAGCAGAAAACCCATCTGGAAGGTGTTTGCCTGCTTGTGTATGTAATAAGACTCTATCAAGGGAGTTGTGATGGTATCTCCGTTCGATTGTTACTTTAAGGATCCTCTACGGATATGAAACTTTAAGTAATACAACGTAGTAGCTGAAGTTTAACTATTTCCCTGTCCAAGTAAGGAGTTCTCTTTATTTCGTACGTAGTTTCATCGTGAGAAGGCTATGTGCGTGTATGTGTGTGTGTGTGTGTGTGTGTGTGTGTGTGTGTGTGTGTGTGTGTGTGTGTGTGTGTGTGCGTGCGTGTATATGTGTGTGTATGTGTGTGTGTGTGTGCTTATATGATGTACTCTCCCGTTGAGGACGACGTATGAGCGTTCAGCTTTATGCCGAACGACCTGCACAGATAATTTGTTTATAGTAATCAAATGTTTGTGACGCACGTTAGCTCATTAAATCGACGTTGTCTGAACAGGTCCACTGTGTACCACATATCAGGTGTCGAAGTGATCGCAGAGTAACGTGAGATGAAATGTTTTGCTCAATATATATATATATATATATATATATATATATATATATATATATATATATATATATATATATATATATATATATATATATATATATATATATATATACATATATATACATACATACATACATACATACATATACGCGCACACACATACATAAGTATATATATATATGAGGTCTGATCGATAAGTAGCCGGACTGTTGCCATAGTAATGAAGCTAAAGCACGCGGAGTAAAGCTGCTTGGCAAAGATTGATCTTGAACTCTGCTGTGCATGCGCACTAACTTTTAACATCCTAGCTCATTTCCATTGTTTACAGCAATGCTTGGACAGAAGGTGTGTAGCGTGTGATCGTCGCATTGACCATGACAGAGAAAGTTGTCGTGGCGATACCCGCTCAGAGGTCTGCGCAAAGTTGCAGAAAGTGTATGGATAGGTGTGTATGAGACACACATAAGTGTACGAGTGTTTCAGACGCTTCCAAGATGGCCGAAAAATGTCGATATTGATGAACGTTCTGGGGGATCCGAAACCTGCAGAAATGAGAAAAACATCGCAGATGTGCGTGTAGCTGTGAGGGAAATCGTTGAATCACCATCCGAGAGTTATCAGAGGATGTGCATATTAGTTGCGGTTCATTTCAGTCCATTATCACAGAGGATTTGGGTATGAGATGCGTGTCTGTGATGTTTGTGCCAAAATTGCTTTCAGCTGACCAAAAAGGCACTCGGGTTTCAGTTGCACAAGATCTCCTTGATTGTGTCGAGAACGGTGTAAACTTTTTGAAAACGTTGCATAGGTTTCTGAACAGGTCTCACCAAGCTTTTGACAAAATTTGATGCAGATTCTCTCCTCAACTTTCTCTGTCATAGTCAATGCGACGATCACACGCTACGCACCTTCCTTCCAAGCACTGCTGTAAACAGTGGAAGTAAGTTCGAACTTCAAAACTTAGTGCGCATGTACAGCAGAGTTTAAGGTCAATTTGTGCCAAGCAACTTTACTCTGCATGCTGTAGCTTTGTTACTATGGCAATAGTCCGGATACTTATTGATCAGACCACGTATGTATGTATGTATGTATGTATGTATGTATGTACATATACATATATAATTTGGGATTTTTGCGAACGATTAAAGTGGTAACAAAAACAGGACAGTAAGAACAAAACAGTAAAAACAAACGGTGAGGGCCGTTAAGCCATAACAAGGTGAAGTGGTGAACGCTAGAGAAAGGAGCTGTGACAAAAGACAGGCAAAAGTAGGTGAGGAAAAAAGAACGATAGCCGCTGGTCACGTGTGAGCAACGAGAGAGTCAAGGAAGAAGAGTGAGTGATTTCTACCATCTTATAAAATTCGACTTTTGGCTATCTTCTTACGTTTCACTTCCACTAAATATATCTACTTCCATGCCTTTAAACTTTATTCCTATTCACCTATCGCTCTATATCTCTCCACTATTAGTTTTGTGTTAATTTCTTTCTTTCTCCTCCTTCTCTTTCTATAAACTACATTATATCTACTAACGGTTTTAAAACAAAAACTGCTAGCGTTCCCTTCATCATATATGCAGTCATCACATTCTGTTAAAATGTTTTATTGATTTGTTTGGTTTCTTTCTTTCCTTGATGAGAAGGTTGCATTGTTTTACACCATTATTCCTTCTGGAATAATACCAATGTTTTCTTCGAAACATAAGTCGGAAGTAAAAAGATTTGAATTACACTTGCGTTTAACTCTCTCTCTCTCTCTCTCTCTTTCTCTCTCTCTCTCTCTCTATCTATCTATCTATCTATATACACATATAGTGTTGCATATGCATATGTATATACATTCATACATATATGTGTATGTGTACACATACACACTCGCACACGCGCACACGGACACACATACATAACACTGACACTTTACAGGAAGTTGAATCTTTGGATTAGCTTGTGACATTTCTCGCTACAATCACCATCTCCTACATGTCTCCTTATATTTTGAATGTTTTACTTAACAGTTCCAGATTATATACTTGAATGCTTCAATTGAATTATTAGTTCAGCTGGAATAACTTTTCAGACTGTTAACTTCATCTTCCATTTCCTTTAACAAATTTGACCTCAGTTTGTAATTGAACTTATGTCTTTATCTCATGCAGAATGCCAATGTTTTTATCTGTTGAGTTCGGGAATTGTTGAGTTCGATTCCATCCTTGGCATATGGCAAAGTGTCTGGTGATCAGAAATCAGACTATTCAACACTTATAAAGACTTAAAAGAACTAGTTTAAAATCTTATAACATTCATTCAGTCCTCGTCTTGCATTGAGTTTATTAGTTTATTTCCAATAGTGTTAGAGGTTCCGTGGAGTGTCACCCTAAGATACTTTAGAATTTTCTGCTATATTAGTGTCCAGACTCTCCTGTTTCAATATACCATGTATCTTCTTCCTTTTGCTTATTATAATACATTGAGTCTCTGTTTTGAAATGTCTGCCTTTCAAATACGCCGTACATTTAATCTGTATTGTAATTAAACTTCAGGCTAAACTTTATGGAGTAGACCTATGATGAAAACATTCTAGTTTTAGTTGTATCTAGATCTACTACATCGTATGGGTCTATCCATTTTTAAGATGGCATGGTGTGATTTGAGAGAGATCTGATTGTTTCAAGCAGGTCGAACATAGAGAAAGAGAAAGTGTGTCAGCAGCAGTTTTGACAATCAGGAGATCTGCGAATGCCATTTAAAATATATCTGAAGTAGGTTACATCCCAGTAAGAAGATGATATTTTATCGCTTGGAACATGGTGCTTTTATTGGGGTAGTGTGTATCAAAGAAACTATTTTATCGTCCTTCCCAACACCAACTTGGAGGCCTCTAAGGATGGAGATTAATTGCAGATTGATTCCCACAGCTTCAAGTATTTGTGCTTAGTATGTCTGCCTGTCTCTCTATTTCTATGTGTGTATGTATGATATGTCTTTAAATTTTATTCAATTTAAATTTAAATTTCCGAGTTCTACCCATGCTTCTCTTGACAAGAATTCTCAGTAACTCTAAATACTTTTTATTCTCAATTCAGTGTAATTTCAATTGATTAACAATTTCTCTTGCTCACTGCATTAAATATATACCGTATCTATCAGTGTATGAGACGTGCTTTCTTAAAAGTTTTTGTACATGACCAAAAATTGTCCTGCGTCTAATGTGGTGTATTACGAATGGGAGTTCGAGGTTATAATCTCGGAAGTCGGATAATAATAAGTCCGTTAGCATAATAATTGTTACTAATAATAAAATATTGGCTTCAAATTTTGGTACAAGGCCAGCAAGTTCGAGGGAGGGGTTAAGTCGATTACAATTGGTACTTATTTTATCGACTCCGAAAGGGTGAAAGGCAAAGTCGAACGCTGCGGCATTTGAACACTCAGAACGTAAAAACGGATGAAATACCACTAAGTATCTTGCCCGGTGAGCTATCGATTCTGCCAGCTCGTCGCCCTAAAACATCGACCTCAGCTGAATTTGAATTAGAAAAAACGTACGAGACGTAACGATTCTGCCAGCTTGCAGTTTTACTAGCAATAAAATATTGCTTCCAAATTTTGGCAGAAGAACAGTAAATTCGGCGTAAGTCGTTTACATCGACCCCGAAATGTGAAGTCCACCTCGATGGAATTTGAACTCAGGAGACGGATGAAATGCTAAGCATTTTGCCCGGCATGTTATCGATTCTGCCAGCTTGCCGCCTCAGTAACAAATAGTAAAAACCAGCCAAATTAACACAGACACTGTTCCTGTAGACCTATGAAAAATTGCTTATGGTACGTTGGCAGTCATGTGGGTAGATCTGATCATCTCATTATAATCTGTTCCCAGCTTACAAAATCCACAGCTGATATGTGGCTTGCGTTCTTTAATGAATGTGTTACCTTTAAGAAGCTTTTTTTAATTATCAGAATGAAAAATTCTCAGCTGTTTCCAATGTGTGGACGGCGACAAAACCATAGCACCGATGCGCCACTCTGGTGACCAATCGCAGTTACCAAAAATATCACAGAAATACAATTCTTTTGATCAAAATATAAATAACTGTACAGCTGATCTAAAAGAAGATAAAGTTGAGATTTGGTACACATACAACCTAGTTTGTTTCTGATAAATTTATGGTTTCATACTCTATTCCAGTATATTCACAATATTGTGTATACGTGCACATCCCTTACAAAACTACTTCAAAATGTCTTTTAATAGGTGTTTGAATTTTTCTTCATGAAATATACTTGTAAAATAGGGGTGTTTCTTATGCGAGTGTGCGTCGTATACGCTGGCAAACACGGTTCTTAACTTCATTCAGAAGGCATCCTTAACAAAGTTTTCTCTATATGCGTTTGTGTGCATAATTTCATCATTAATTATTTACGATATAATTCAAATTTCAATTAAAGACCATAACTTGGAACCTCATGTATAGATTCTATTGCGGTGACAAAACAGGTATCACAAATCAAGATATTCGTACGCGTTGAATAACAAGAACCTGGTTTCGATACGTATAGGAAAAAGAAGGTATGGTTGTGACTGGAATGCCTTTGGTCACAGGACTGCTCGAGAAGAGCTGAGCTAATCGCAAGCACACACACGCATATACATACTCATCAACAATAAAACAATAAAATTTCTGCATGTGAGCAAAATATCTAAATGATTTCGTCAGTTAATTCTATAAAATCCATTTTGGTTAACATGAAAATAATTATCTTGAATTCAAGTCTCAATGAATTTATATATACACAGGCAGACAAACAGACAAACTCTCAGACACTCACACAAACACACACACATACACATACACATATATATGTATATATTTGTGTGTGTATACATTTAAATGTGAATATATGTGTGTGTATCTTTCATCTTTTACTTGTTTTAGTCGTAAGCTGCAGCCATGCTCATGCGTGTACACACACACACACACACACACACACACACACACACACACACACACACACACACACTCACACACATGTAATATCGAAGTTGACTTATGCATGGAAAGTTTTTAGACTTCATTAATGTATCGTGACATTGTTTCTGCATTCTATGTCGCGAATGAATAACGTCCATTTCCATCCACAAGTCATCTTCGTTATTATTATATTAATCAATAGCTGTAAGGAGTTCCGCATGTATAACCATTCCATGGGATTTATTCAGAAAGCGAGAAGTAATAGGTGGTAGCCGACAGCAAGAAGCATATGAACTTTAAAGAGCACTCTCTGAGGTATTTGTCCAAAACAAATTAAACGGACATACATACATACATACATACCCTCCGAGGCACATGTCCAGGCAAGGTTGTTTATGGAAGACCAGCAGTCGCCCATGCATACCAGCCTTCCCTCTCCATGCCACCGATGTCATCCAAGGGAAAGGCAAAGCCGATACAGCTTGGCACCAGTGACGTCGCAACTCATTTCTACAGCTGAGTGAACTGGAGCAAAATGAAATAAAGTGTCTTGCTCAAGAACACAACACTCACCCCGGGATTCGAACTCACAACCTCACGATCGTATCGTAAGCTCGACGCTCTACCCACTGAGCCATACGTCTTCACACACACACACACACACACACACACACATATATGTTTGTATGTATGTATATATATATATATATATATATATATATAAACAAATAGTAAATGAGTATATGCATATATACGTACAGGTATGTGCGTACCGACATCCACTTGTATGTATAGGTGCATATCTGGGTACAGGGCATTGCAACCAAAACGTAGACGAGAAAACGCACAAGCCACATAGAGAACATTCTACTTCATCAGCTACCCCCGTTTTAACACCGGCGTTTCGAAGAGCTGGGCAGGACGCATCGTTAAAACGGCTCTTCCCATGGACTGCAAATTAAATTTGTATACACAAATTAAATCTTGCCATGGAAGAATGTAGTGGCGGACAAAAAACAAGACAGGAAAACAAACAGAAAAGGCTTTACGGACAGACGAGAAAAATTATTTGTGTATGAACGTTGTGAGGCACGAACTTGAAAGGGACGAAGTAGTTACGCGTGTTTGCTCGGCGATAACCAAGGAAGAAAAGGATTATTGACTGGAAGCATGTGACCATGTCGGTGTAAGGGGAAGAGAGAGAGAGTGGTAGAGGGAGAAACGAAGGGAGGAAGTAGAAGAATAGGTGAGCAACGAGAGGAAAAGAGAAAGAGAGGAAGTACGAGGGGGAAAAAAGAGATACGTAGAAGTAACAGAGGAAGAACGAGAGGGGTAAAGCGAGATACGTAGTAGTAAAGAGGAAGAACGAGAGGGGGAAAATGATAGAGGAAGAGAAAGAGATAGAGTAGCGTCGGAAAATATAAGTTTACGAAAAACTACTTACGAATTGGAGACGCTGCGTTCAGTCATGTAAAAACAAATAGTAAATGAATATATGCATATATACGTACAGGTATGTGCGTACCGACATCCACCTGTATGTATAGGTGCATATCTGGGTACAGGACATTGCAACCAAAACGTAGACGAGAAAACACACAAGCCACATAGAGAACATTCTACTTCATCAGCTACCCCCGTTTTAACACCGGCGTTTCGAAGAGCTGGGCAGGACGCATCGTTAAAACGGCTCATATATATATATATATGCTCGTATATATGTGTGTATGTCATTATTCAGTTTATTTCAAGATTTCTTGCCAATAGAGAAACAACCGGTTTGTAACCTAGATCCAAGGTTCCATCATTTAAATTTCAAGATCAACAACAGGGTATTTTTGTATGTATGTGTGTATGCATATATATATCTGCAGATTTGTATGTCTTATGTATGTATTCTCATGTATATAGTTACATATCTAGACATGCTCATATCTATTCAAATGATAAACTTCTGGAAAGTTTTACAGATTTTTACAGTTCTAGTGATAAATTGGATCTGTAGTCTTCGAATTCGCAATCTCCTTTCTGGTTTTGAGAAACCTAATTTTTCAAGATTGGTATTTAGGCAGTGTGTTACATATCCCAGGACCCCAATAATTACAGCTATAAACCTGAACTTGTGATGTGGATAGAGTAACTGCGGATTTCTCAGTAGTTCAACATAGGTGTTCTCTTTTTCACTGATCTTCAGCTTTATGTTAACATCCGCTGGGCAGCTAATTTCCACAACTGTGCACAGTTTCTTTTCTCTATCCCAACTCATTATGTCAGGTCTGTTGTGCTTACATTTTATTGAGGTCTTCACGGGTACATTCCACCAGTATTCCTTTTTATTATGAGTGGCAACGGCTTCTACCATATTGTGAGTTTTTATTTCTTTGCCCTCGGCATTATCCTTCTGACAGATTTCATTATAGAGTGTACTAGCTACAACGTCGTGTCTCATCAGTAGATAATACCGTGATGACATTTTTGGACAACTGCTTATGATGTTGGTGATATCTTCAGTGTGAATTCCACAAAGTCTGCATCGGCTGTCACATTTTATGGCTTTTCCTGCATCTCAATCCCTTTTGTGCATCAGGTACTTAGTTGATATTTCCTGTTCCTGGATTGCAAACGCATACTCTTCAAAGTGGGAGGTAGTAATCCGGCTATTCGTCCATGATAAACTGCTTTGATGATCGATGTTACTATCATCACGAGCTTCCCAGTAACATATCCATGCATAGTCTTCTGCTCATATAGGCTCATCCTTTCATCTTATGATATGTTGCGGTAGAGTCGTGCGACTTCTTTGGGCATGTGTTCTAGGTTATCAAACAAAGAGTGTTGTATATATGTATGTATGTATGTATTATGTATGTATGTATGTATGTATGTATGTATGTATGTATGTATGTGAGTATACATATACATATATATGTATATCAAGAAAATTTTGAATTGGCCTCATAAATAGGTTCTTCATACCTCATAGCCAGTAGTTGTAAACAATATCGGAAGGTCACCAATTCACAATCCACCTAAGGCTCGGGTTTGAAAAAATACACTTTGACCTATTTAAAGGTCAAGTATTCTCATTTCAAATTTAATCTAAAGTCGGGATGAAGTGAACTATATAGTAGATTTTATAGCCATACCAAGTTTCCAAATCACCACTCACATGCTTTTCTCTCAAAAACTATAATAATGTAACAAAATAACATTAGCCAAGCCTACATACACTTAGTTCGCTTCGGACCACATCTATGGACAGACCCTTAAAAAAAGTTGCATAGGCTACTAACCAGTCGAAAATAGCTGGATACAAATGCAATTACTAGTTTTCTATACAGTAGAAACATACGTCGGACAAATTTAAACCAAATATGCTGTATGTACCAGAATCCAGATCTGAAGTAACATCTCGGAAATCTACTGTGGTGAGATTAGTCTCAATGGTGATCTTGAGTCCCATTGAGCCTAAAGCGCTAATTATGTCTTTTCTAAGTCTACCTAGTGTGTGCTCGTTGGCTCCTCTAGAGATGGCTAGAGTGTCATCTCTGTAGAGACCGAAGAGGACCGAAGGGAACCTCTTCCCTAAGATGTCCAGGATGTACAGTCCGATAAGATCGCAGACATCGATGCTATCATAGGCTCCCATAGTCACATCGAAGGATCCCTCGGGGTTAGATTGCTTGACCCACATCGGATTTTTGTTGAACTGCACCGTTTTCATTGGTTGTCGGTTTTGTGAGATAAATAATGTCTCTTAGGTTTCTCAATAAGAAAAAAAAATCCATTGGCGTGTAACTTGAACAATAATTTTATGGCTGTAAAACATACTATCGAGCACATCCACTCAATTTGATATTGTGGACTTTCACCCATTAATTTCTAAATCATTTTAGAAACCGATGCACATCAGACGAGAATACCCCACATTTAGCGATGTTGATACCGGAATAATATTGAGCGGTAAGAAATCACTCCTAATGTGTGTGGTGGTATTTTTTTCATATATTCATATATATTATCCTTGGACGAAGCGATCCTAGTAAGTTTTACCTAATTGAAAAATTCAGTTATTGAATTAATCCGCTGTTTCCCAGTAAATATAAACTCTAAACTATGTAATGAGTGCTTTTTTCTTTCCTTTGCAAATATAAGCATATATGTATGTATGCATGTATGTATGTATGTGTACAAGAGCGATGAAAACCGTAGTTGAGTATTTTTAATATACTTAGAACAAAATCAAAAATTTAATAGAAATTGCGTCAACAGGAAACCATTTTCAACAAATTATTATATTACTGAAGTTTTCACGTCTGAGATTAGATGTTGAAGTGTTCTGGCAACATCCTACAGAATCAATGAGCTAGACATGGTAAAGTAGTCTCTCTTTCTTTCTCTCTCCCTCTCACTCACTCTTAACTTATTTTCCTCTCTCTCTCTCTCTCTCAACTTCTCTCTCTTTCTCTTAACTTCTTTCCTCTCAACCTCACTTTCTATTTTTTTGTCTGTCTCATTTTCTCTTCCGCCCACCTCTCTCTCTCTCTCTCTCCCCTTTTCTATCCCTCTCTCCCACCCCCTGCTCTCTCTCATTCCCCCTTCTCTTTTCCCTCTCCTCTCTCTGCCCTCTCCTCTCTCTTCCCTCTCCCCCTCCCTCTCTCTCTCTTTCTCTCATGATGTTTACAATTGGAAAAGAAAACTAACGTTCGCTTTTGAAATGATTTCTTCAAGAAACACACTTGAATTTACAACTATAAATTCCTTGTCATAAATACACATTCACATGTGCATTGGTTATATTTCTAGGGTGGTGATGAGTGTGTATGCATATAGTGTGTGTGTGTGTATGTGTGCTTAAATATGTGTTTGCATACGTGTTTGTGTGAGCATGCGTTCATACTTCTACTCATCATGTTTTGATATATTTTAATCCTGCTGCAAAGACATATATCTTTTATGATTAGTCAAATATCTGTTCCAGTTTCTGTTTTAACACAGTTGTTTCTCATTTTATGATCTTTGAATTCTGCTATCAACATTCGTTAATCTGGTAACTCTTGCATTGTACGGGTATCTTTTGTACGTTTAGTACAAATATACTTCAACAGATTAAAGGTTACTCAGCATTTAATCCGGTGATCGCAACCATTTTCTTACCAGTGGAGGCTTACAAGTACATTAAAAGGCTCTGGAGTTGCATGTTATAATAAAGAAAAGAATGAACCTTTAAATTTACAAATTCTTGGGTATGTAACTTGCATTAAATTAACGTTTTGCTCCGAAAGCTTAAGCTATTATTTTTACCTTGTCCATTTTTAGAGCCGTCAGTGAACAATTTCAAAGTTGAATGCGGGTGGTGGCATCCTTGGTTTAATATCATTCCTGACCCTTGGATGTTTTCAACGGAGTTCACTCTGTTTCAAGCATAGTGTCCTGGTCTCCGGCCTGAAAGTAACTTTCCCATATACCTCTAATAATTTTGCATGTTCCCACAAAAAATTATGGGTACTGCTATTCCTCCTATGGCTAAGCTATATATAAAGGGAAATTTGTTTTTGAATGTTTTTCTTTACTGTTCTTTATCAAAGCTAATGTTTGCCCGGAAGATAAAATCAATTTTTGATAAATTGTTACCTACAAAAAAAAAACCTTATAGGGAAAACCTAAGAAACACAACAAAGTATATTAATGTGGGAGATAAAGTTCATTTCAAATTATATAAGAATGGAAGAAAAGGTTGAGAGGACGGTATAGTGAGAAAAAAGAATAGGCAATATGATGTACATAAAAGGTCAAATAGGAAAGCACAAACGACATTTGAACTAGTTGAAGACTAAACATATCGAAGAAAGAGAAAAAATACCGATAGAAGTTTGTTATGACTTCTTCGATGTCCCAACGCCAACAGAGGTCGAACCTAGTAGGATCAGCAATAGAAAACGTAAACAAACAGAAGAAATAGTCCCTAAGCGGAAGAAGTATCAAAACTTCTGAGGAAATTAAAATCTCAAAAAAGGGAGAGGTGATGATGAAAAAAAGAAAATAGAATAAAATTGAATAAACAATTTGCACTTCCTACAAAAGTCAAATCTCAAAAGGGCAGATGTTATGGCGAGAATCATAAGACCCTGCTGTGAGAATGGACTAGCCGAACTCGTATAAGTAGCAGCATGTTTGACTGAGAGCGAGAGTTGAGAAATCGCAGGAAGTCGAAAGGTATCGTTCGTGAGTTCTTGGAGTCGCAGGAAAATGCTGAGAAGTTGTTATGGTTCGTTGAGAGTTGTTTTGGATTGGTTACAGTTGTTGGCAGAGTATTTGGGAATACATCAAGTGGAGACAGCTGGTGTCTATCCTGTTCCGTGGTACTGTATATGTCACACTGTTATTAGTGCATAACACTAAGGTGACATATACAGAAATCACGTTATAAAAGGTACATTGAGGAATATTCATTATAGTTAGCCTGCCGCAACAACATTGAGCCAATAAGTGGTATATTATTTGTTTTATTTACGGTTGGCGAGATGGCAGAATCCTTAGAGCTTCGGACTAAATGTCTTGCGGTATTTCTTACGTCTCTTAACGTTCTAACTTCAAATTCCGCCGCTGTCAACTCTGCTGTTTATTCCTCTGGGTCCGGTGATATACGGTACCAGTGAAGCACTTGGATCGATGATATCTGATAATCTCCTTCCCTCAAAATTATTGGCCTTGTGCCTAAATTAGAAACCATTATTTATTTAGCAACTAGTAAAGATACCCGGCGTTGCTCGTGTTACATGCAATGGAAGAATTAGACTTTTCTGTTATATTTTCTGTAATGAAATGGAATACCTATGATTCGAATTTCACCAGAATTGCAGATTAGGGTTCTTTCCCTTTTTACACACTATAAAAAAATTCTATTCAAGACACATGTATCCTATACTACTGATCTTTATGTGCAGATGCCAAAATTCCAGTCTTTTTTAAGCTGTTAAAAGGATTTTGTTCCTGAAAAATGGAGGTCACGGGCTCTAAACTGTGGGAGTTAAGGCCCCTATTGGGGGTGGGTGTCTTAATGTGAACCAGAGAAGTTGAATTGTTGAGAATCTTTTTGACTTGGGTGTTATATCTACTGTTCGAATTTCTTTGAAATAGAAAATATATGTATGTTCACTGGGCTTGTAAAAGAGAGCAAAGCTACAGGAAACCAAAAGACAAATGATCACAATAAGCAGTCAGCTAGCCTACCCTAGTCGTTACTACTCCCCA
The DNA here is from genome assembly GCF_046866305.1 of Octopus bimaculoides. NCBI lineage: Eukaryota > Metazoa > Mollusca > Cephalopoda > Octopoda > Octopodidae > Octopus > Octopus bimaculoides. The sequence continues at coordinate 54,574,295 of NC_142933.1, read as the reverse complement.
ATGTAGAATTCCTCACCATACAGGTGACAGGCACAGCCATAAGAGGCATTACCGATCTATAGCAATTGGAAGGGTGTGACCCAACTGAAACATTAACAACTGTGTGACGTGAGGGCTAAGGGGAAATGAAAGTGTCACCTCTGGAGTTTGCAACTGACCACTAATACCGATAGGTAACTGGACAGAATAAATTTCCAATCTATAAATGTCTTTGAATAACCAGTTACTCATCTGGGAAGGCCTTGAAATCAATGTTACCACCCGGGGACTATGTGTGACCCAGTGATAATAAAAAGACTCAAAGGAGGTCTGCAAGGAAAGAACTTTACTCAACACTTTGCAACTGAATCAGTGGAAGAAAGGATGCCTCTCATTTACTTGACAATTTATGCACCACATTGCAGAAATCACAATGTAAGTATATCTCAAAGCAAACTCTTACACTGTTGTACCATTGAATTACAAATAATGCTCATCTTTTGTGCTCAGGTGACCCTACAGCTTCCAAGAGTACAACTATATTCGTCTTTGCTTAGATAAGATGACTAAATTGTGGGTGTTAAGTCCCCATGAAGAGGTCTTTCTAACTTCTAAGAAGATGAAATTTTAGAAATATTACTTCATTTGTGTCTAATATGTACGGTTAAAATTTCATCAACAGCAAAAATATGTGAATTTTCATGGGGGTTATGGCCCTTATGCATAGAATATAATTACCAAATTTCGTAAATATCCATTCAGTACTTTTGACCTAGTTTTGGATAATAAAAAATGACTAAAATTTGAGAGTTAAGGCCCCCATTAAGGGGTCTTAGAATCCTCATGAGAAGCGGAAAGTTTGAGAATACTTCTTGATGTGTGTCAATTACCCATGGTTGAAATTTCATCAACATCGAAAATGTATGAATTTTCATGGAAGTTCTGTCCCCTTTAAGCCATCTCAAATATCATAAGGATCCATTCAGTAAATTTGGTCCATGAAATTGTTTGAAACACACAGCATTACCCTTCTCCCTAGGCTTGGATTTTGTGTTCTAGATTTCATTAGGATCGGTGCAGTAGGTTTCGAATGTACACACATAAAGACATTGACTTTTATATAATAGATATGAATATACACATATACAAACATGTATATGTGTGTGTGTGTATTATATATATATACACAAAAAAAAGATAGATCGATAGATACAACTGAGTGGGCAAAGAAAAATATGAAACACTGCCTAGTGCTTTTTTTTATTGTGATAAACCTGCTACTTATTGTATCGGTTTTTCCTTGTCAAACCACTAAGTTATGGGGATGTAAGTAAACGAACAGCAGTTGTGAAGCAGTGATAGGGAGAAACACAGAGACAAAGACACACATACACTTACATACATACATACATATATATACGATTGATCTCTTTCAGTTTCTGTCTACAAAATCCACTCACAAGGCTTTGGTTGGTCTGAGGCTATAGCAGAAGACACATGCCAAGTCACCATACAATAGGACTGAAACCAGGACTATTTGTTTTAGAACCAAATTTTTACCACACAGCCACATCTGCACCTATGTATGTGTGTGTGCATGTGTGTGTGTATGAGTGTATATGTGTATGCATGTCTATATGGGTATATATATGTGTACATATTACATGTACATCTACATATATGAACATCTATATATAGACATCTACACATATATATGTATACATATACATCTACATCTATATATATACATCTATACATATACAGCTATACATATATAGCTATTCATATACATCTATACATATACATGTATATATATACATCTATATATGTATATATATATATATATATATATATATATATATATATATATATATATATATATATATATATATATATATATATATATATATATATAAAACATATATATATTATATATATGTATGTATATATATATGTATGCCTGTATATATGTGAGATAATAGTTTCACTTTAATAGTTTCAGTATTAAAGTAAAACTATCTGACATTACAATAGAGAGATGTTATTGTTTCACTTTTGATACAAAATACTGCAATAGTGGAGATGTGATATTACACTGGACTCGCACTAGGCAAGAAGTTTAAAAAATTTTGGCCTAAAACACTACCTGGACCCTAAGTAAGGCATGTGTAAAATTTGAATAAAATTGGTTGTGTTTCTCCTTGTCAAACCAGTAAATTATGGGGATGTAAATAAAGGAACAACAGTTGTGAAGCAGTGATGAGGGATAAAGATAGAGAGGAAGACACACATATAGACTTACATATATACGTACATATATATATATATATATATATATATATATATATATATATATATATATATATATATATATATATATATATATACGATTGATTTCTTTCAGTTTCTGTCTACAAAATCCACTCACAAGGCTTTGGTTGGTCTGAGACTAAAGCAGAAGACACATGCCAAGTCACCACACAATGGGACTGAACCCAGGACCATATGTTTTGGAACTAAGTTTCTTACCATACAGCTACATCTGCACCTATGTATGTGTGTGTGTATGTGTGTGTGTGTATGAGTGTATATATGTATGCTTGTATATATGTGTATATATATATGTGTACATATTACATGTACATCTATATATAGACATCTACACATATACATGTATACATATATATCTATATCTATATATATACAGCTATACATATACTGCTATACATATACTGCTATACATATACAGCTATATATATATAGATGTATATATATATACATCTATATATATATATATATATATATATATATATATATATATATATATATATATATATATATATACATCTATATATATACATCTAGACACATAGACGCACATTCTCATCTTTATATATAGACTAGCAGTATAACCCGACCTTGTCCGGGTGTGACTTATTATGCCATCTACGATAAGTCTTGCTAGCTGAAAATCAACTAAAAAAGAAAGCCTTACAACGAAAAAACCCTTATGATGTAAATATGTTCATAATTCAAAAGACGATGAAATTAATAGGGAAAGTCTGAAGGCTGTTTTGCGTAAAATTATTAAGCATACGTAAATTTCATCCGTGTAATTGGCTATAGAAATGCTTGTGCAAAACAACTTTTTGCGCTGCCCTCATTATACATAGCAGGGTAATCCCTTTTCACAGGAGCTAGGATGGCAATTTGTGATGAAGCAATTGCTGGCGATCTGTTGCTAAACAGTTTTGCCAGAATTCTATCAGATTGGGAAGAAGGTGTTGATGCACCATTTTGCATTATGTTCAAAGTAGCTACTGGAATGTGGTGAATTGCTGCAGTCTGTGGCTGTCATTTTAAACCGGTTGCTGTCTTTCCCCAGCAAACTCTCTTCTTTGGAGGCATAATCTATGTATATATTAAACAGAACAACAAAAGTTATAATAGATGGCTGGGTCGGTACTTTTCACATATCTGTAATTTTTCAGATTAACACCCGCACGATTACCCAACCCTAATCCTAAACTTAATCCTAACACTAACCCTAACACTAACCCTAAACCCTAACCCTAACCCTAACCCTGACCCTATAAAACGTAACCGTAACATTAATCCTAAACCCTAATCCTGGCCCTAAAACCCTAACCCTAACACCCTAGTGAAAATCGTGGTAAATTTACAAAACATTGACGAACATGAGTAATATTTTACTGAATGATTGTGTACTTGCACGTGTATGCTTTTGAGAGAGCGAGAGAGGAAGAGGTAGAGAGGGGGAGAGAAAGGAATAGGGGTAGTTAAAAGTTTTCTTATGACTGCTTCTCTTCACTGCCTATTACTTCATTAGAAATCTAAGGATGCACATAAGCACATAATAGAGAAAAATGAAACAAATATGGACGACTTGCTCCGAAACACCACCGAGTGGGGAACACTTCTCAAAAATAACCTGCAGTTGTTTCCTTCAAAATTCCTACATGCTTGAAATGTACATACATCAAGGTACATTTGTACAAAATTTCATGAAAAAATATTCATTTTCCTGAAAGTTAAGAGGAATTTAAGTGGAATTTCCGAATATTGTACCCCACCCCCTTCCAAAACACTTTCACCGAAAATCTTTGTATATTTGGAATCTACATAATAAATAATATATGCATAGAAAATTTCATAAAAAAATATTCATTTTTATGAAAGTTATGACCTTCCAATGTTGGGGGATACAACTCTGTAGTTATGCCATCAATGTTTTGTAAATATACCACGATGTGAATGATTGTGTTTACTTGCACGTGTATACGTTTGAGAGAGCGAGAGAGGAAGAGGGGGAGAAATGAATAGAGATTGAGAGCAATGTGTATGTTGTTGTCACAGGTCATGTATGTGTGGTTGTGTGTGTTTTTACGTATCTATGTTATGAAAAATAGGTAAAGAATACTGAGATGAAAGTTTAATCTATGACGTTGTATGTATCACTTTCTCTCTCTCTCCCTCTCCCTCTTTTACTCTTACTCTCTATATTTTTATGTTGAGCGCGTGTGTAAGAATGGCGTTCCAGGTAGAAGGGATGAAATATAAAAGTTGCTAGAAACAACAGCCAAATCTCCCTTAAATCACACAAAGTAAACGGAATTTTAAAAATCTAATTACTGCACTGGAAAGTTCAGATCGAGAAAATTCCATTGATGTAAAAAATTTTACGAAAAAGTGGAAAATGTGGATTTCTATAAACTTTCAAAAAGGCTTCACACAGACACAACTTCAGCTTTATATATTAAGATTCCCAAAATTGGTTAAGTGATGAAATCGGAAGAGCGTTTGTCTAAATTATTTTATCACCTGTCAACTTCACCAAACCAAATATAAGATTGTTTTCGTGAGATATGCAGTGATAGTGGTTTTTGAAAGAGATTTGTCCTGCTATTTTTAACAGACTAAACAGTCATATTGGGATTCCCACGCTAACTGTTATGAACAAATTTCTTATTCTATAGTACTCGACACTGATATTTATATTCCTTTTATGACAAAGCTCGAAGTTCAGCCTTTTAAGGGAATGAGAGGGGTGAATATAATACCGTGATGCTAATTTTTTTCTACGATTTTCGTAACTGATATGAAATTAAGTCAAACAGGAATTTTAATTCCATTGCGAACTCGACTCGCTGGTACACCACTCCTTAGTATACAACTTTCACCTCACTAGAGCTTAATAAACATTAGCTTCTATCTTTGGCATAATATCATATATTTGAGAGTGGAGGGAACAGTCGTTATATCGACACCAGCACTTGATTGGTATATAATGTATCGACGTCAGAAGGCAAAATCCGACCAAGAGTGACTGAAAGAATGTAAAAAATACATTACAAAAACACTGGAAAGGAGTTTGATGCTCTACCCACTCTACGGCACCATACTGTTTGGCTACTGAATTTGTCTAGTCCTTATTGAGATATGCCGAAACATGTTAGTGTCCATCACGGATATCATTGATCATTAGTAATCCGATTACTTCTCAAATAAGGGAGTTCGATCTCAATATTTGAAACCTCCAAACATATATATATATATTGTACCTTTCCGTAATTGGTAGGGCCAACAAAAATGTGCTTCATTTATTTTGAGCCTGAAAGATTGCAAGATAGTACACGGCACACAATGCAATATTGTATTATGGGAGCATGGAACTTTTAGTGGTTTACACTAAAATCTTGTGTTTATTAAATTATATGTGTGTGTGTGTGTGTGTAATTTAGTTAGTATATGTACAAAGAAGGCAAATTTAACTACTTTTCGTAGATTGAAAAAAAATGAATAATGAACAACCTTAATCGATTTTCGAACCTTATTGAGTTCTCAGTAGAGGATGTCTACACGCTTGACCATTCCCAGACAAATAAGTGACCAATCTGTTTATATACTCAACAAATCGAGTAGCTTCAGTGAACTAGAGTTACTAATTTGCTTACTATAAGTATTTAACAATTCATTTAATAGCGGCCCGTCAACAGGGATTTCACTCCACACAGTATCAAGGTATGATATGATATATAACTTGCGTAGTAGACATACAAACAGGAGAAATTTAACCAACTTCGGTTGTCAAGCGGTGTGGGGGTTGAACACAGACACAAAGACAAAGGCGTGCACTCACATACGCACACACACACACACACACACACACACACACACACACACACACACACACACACACACACACACACATACACACACACACACATATACGACGGGCTTCTTTCAGTTTCCGTCTACCAAATCCACTTACAAGGTATTGGTCGGCCCGGGTCTACAGTAGAAGACCCTTGTTCAAGGTGCCACGTAATGGGACTAAACCCGAAACGATGTGATTGAGAAGCATGCTTCTTTCTGCATCTAATTTAAGATGAATAATCTATACAGTAATCCTTCGTCTATCGCGGTTATTTCGTTCCAAAACCCCCTGCGATTGGTGGAAATCCACAAAGTAGAAACAGTATTGTACTTTATTTTTAAAAAATTTTTATAATTTGTATATATTTATTTTATCATAAATGCAAAACAACACCGCGAAGGAATCGATGTAAACTTAAATGATAAACTGCGATAGGTGAACCGCGATATGGCGAGCGATTAGTGTACAGTAATATGTGGTGGGATTTAAAGGAGGTCGTATTGACAAGCTTGATAGATCAGAGTCAGAGAATAATGTATATCTATTTAGATGTAGTGGCCACGCTAATATCGAATAATGGAATAATGTTTAATGGATAGGTAGTGAATGAATATAGAATAATCTCTTACATACACGCATGTGCGTGTGGATTATTATATAAACATACTTACCCCTCCATATGTTCATATGTTTGTGTGTGCACATTTGGGTGTGTATATATATATATACGCTCTTAGATAAATACTGTGAATTATCAAAAGATCAGCATTAAACATACATAATAATAATTAATACATGCATACATAATACCTAGTACTATGTTTCGTTTTTCGTCCCAAATTCGCACAAAAGCTCCTTGTGTTTTGTAAAACACCAGCACTTCCTCTTTTTGGCTAATAAATATCTACTTATGTATTACGTTTAATTTTGAAACCTAATTTCTTATGCTTATTTTTACTTACTATTTTATTTGTTTACTACTATTTGTTGATTGTGTACTACAAACAGTCGCAGACATAGCTGTGTTGTTTAGAAAACTCTTTTAACTATTGCCCATCTTCGGGTTCAGTTCCTTCGTGCAGCTCCTTGGAGGTATGTCTTCTGCCTTAGCTTCGGGTTTACTAAATACTTGTGAGTGGAATTTATAAGACAGGAATTGTCGGGGATTGTAGTGCATGTAAAGAAGCTCTAAATTTAAAAAAAAAAAGCTACCAAATTCATCGAATTATTTTTCAATGGATCTGGTTGTATATGACAAGTTCCATTGTACGTAGACCTGTCTGCGCCATGAAGGTGAAAAAGCTGGTCGCCATTGTTTACTAAATGTCTATTCTACCAGAGAATTAAATTACAATCATTGTTTTTTTACGATTCGATCTTCATGTGTTAAGGACCAACCAGCAAATGAAATAATTGCAAGAGTTTCACTATTATTATGTTTTACTTACAGCGTGATATTTACCTGCCGGGTTTGAGATATTTAGAAGTCAACTCGCAAAGTCGATGGCACAGTCGTTATGAATTAGCAAATTTGAATGGATTGACCCTCTTGTAAAGATACTGATTTTATCTTAGACCAAACCAAGCCAAGTCAAATAAAACAAAGGCTTAAATGCTACAACATTCTGCAAATTCACTAATATGTAACACTGGCACATAAGCAACGAAGATGCACAAGTTAAATATTCTCTCTTGTCACACAACCTTAACATAATGTGTTGATATTTGAACCGTAGTTTTTGGCTAACAACATAAATATAAGATCGAATTTGTACATAATAAGGCAAGACTGTGTGGTTAAGAATCTCGCTTTGCAACTTCGTGATCTCGAGTTCAGTTTTACTGCGCGGCACCTTGGGCAAGTGTCTCCTACAATAGCCCCAGGCCGACCAAAGACTTGTGAGTGAATTTGGTAGACAGAAACTATGTGGGAGCTCGTCGTGTATATATATATATATATATATATATATATATATATATATATATATATATATATATATATATATATATATATATATATATATATATATGTGTGTGTGTGTGTGTGTGTATGTATGTATGTATGTATGTATAAGGATAATAATATTAGGGATAAAAATCCAAATTTACAGGTTTTTAATTTAATTTATATATATATATATATATATATATATATATATATATATATATATATAATCTTTTTTGCTTGTTCAGTAATTAGACTGGGCCATGCTAGGGCACCGCCTTGAAGAACTTTTAGTCGAATAAATCAACCCAGTACTTATTTGTTTGAGAGCCAGATACCTATTCTATCGGTTTCTTAGCCGAACCGCTAAGTTACGGGGACATAAACACATGAACGTCGGTTGTCAAGCGGTTGTGGGGGACAAACACAGACACACACACAAATACACACACACACGCACACGCACACGCACATATGATATATATATATATATATATATATATAAACATCCTTAATGATCAGTTACAATTGTTTCTGATCATTGAAAATGTATTAAAGTCTTTATTGCCTTCTAGTTCGGGTTATATTTTCCTCTTCGCTAAACCCACGCAACGTTTTTACCGCTGTGTAACCAGCGTTTTCTACACCTGAAGCATTTCAGGAGTAGTCTGCAATCCAGTAGTGCTGAAAACTCAGAGCTCGAGTTGAGTGCTACATTGAAAATACTGCTTTCCCCCTACCAGGACTTTATATATATAGGCAGGTGTCCAGCACCAATGAAAGGTAAAGGCTCAGAAACCATGGTCTACTGATCTTGCTAAGCTGGAGAGGAGTGATTCGCTCCCTTACTCACAATATATAGGGTGCATGTTGTGTGTCATTAACCAACTGGAAAAAAACGTTTTCCTGGGATTAAAATGTAGCAGCATAGTTCTTTATTTCCGCTACCCCAGATACTAACTTATACATAGTAGTGTGTACGTGCGTGCGTGCGTGCGTGTGTGTGTTGTGAAGGGAAACTAAATTCTTAGTGGCTGCTCAAGCTGCAAGAACCAAATATTTGGTCGAACCAAATATTCTTCATATCATACTCTGCTACCTTTCAGAAAAGGAACGACATGCTAAGTAATGTAACCATAGACTCACAATGCAGAGAGAAAAAATAATGAGGTTGGCTCGGTAAGAACGCCTCTGGCTATAGGCCTGCTAGAGCAGGTCTGACTTTGAGCAAAACAAATCAATGAGGAACTACTACGATGTCACTCTACCTGTTAGTAAGTAGTAGTAAAATCCTCCTCAAATCACACCCTGCTATCTTTAAAAAAAGAAAAGGAAGAAAGCATGTATATTCAGGTTAATGTAAAGTTGTTTACGTTATCTATCTAAAAGGCGGCGAGATGGCAGAATCCTTATCACAATGGCAAAATGCTTAGCGGTATTTCGTTCGCCTTTACGTTCTGTGTCCAAATGCCGCCGAGGTTGATTTTGCTTTTCAGCCTTTTCGGGGTCGATGAAATAAGTACCAGTTGAGCGCTGAGGTTGATATAATCGACGAGCTCCCTCTACCAAAATTGAAGGCCCTGTGCCTATAGTGAGAAGGATTTTGTATCTAAAAGGCTATTGGATGGTCACAGTTACAATCCCTTGTATAATAGATCTGCACAATGAGAGATCTACTAGAGACTGGTTATAGTTGACAACAACAACGAATCCACAGTATGAGTTCGATCTCCGATTGAACATTTATACCTTGCTTGTCTTTCGTAATTTACGTCATTTAGAAACATTGAATATCCTGTACAAGGATACATATCCTTCACGATATCAGGCAACACTTTCAATTCCTGGGTGAAAATCTAGGAACTAACCGTTTTGATCCTGTACAAAACTGAACTTGTAACAACGATTTGATGATATAGATGATGACTCAACGATTATATGTCCATCACACACAAACAGACACACACAAACAGAGACACACACACACACACACACACACAATTATATGTATATATATATATATATATATATATATATATATATATACATATATATATATACACATATATATATACATGCATATATATATATATATATATATATATATATATATATATATATATATATATATATATATATATATATATATATATATATATATATATATATATATATGTATATATATATATATATATATATGTATATATATATATATATATATATATATATATATATATATATATATATATATATATATATATATATATATATATGTATGTATATATATGTATATATATATACATTTTAAGTATTCAACAAATACATTCATATTTATGTAAATGAAGGAGATTAGATGTTAAATTGGATCGTAGTTTTTATTACACATGTTGCAATACAATTTACTTCGCACAGAATGACAGATTTTCATATAAGAAGATCCGAGTTGTTAGAAAGTACTCGTCGGTAGAATTACATAGCTATGGTGTTATTAGAATTACATAGATATGGTGTTATTAATCATTTTGTAATGTGTTCTTGTTCTTGGAGTCGTGTCATATATATATATGTATGTGTGTGTGTGTGTGTGTGTGTGTGTGTGTGTGTGTGTGTGTGTGTGTGTGTATGTCATTTTACTCCACCCACGTCTACGCTGGCAAAGTTACATCAGAGTGAAAATATAATCACTAACAATTCTATACTCTATTTTTATGTCGCCAATGATAGACAACATTTTGGACATGTTTACAATTTCAAGCAGGAAATAACTTAATGATGCTATCATTTTCTTACCCATAAAACATACATAAACACTGTGACATGTGCAAGCATCAACTGACGTTTTTTAAGATTTTTTTCTTCATAGAATACTTGCATAAATACATACTAACATTTGCCTTTACGTTTAAATTTACATTAATGTAGGCGTGGCTGTGTGGTAATAAGTTGGCTTACCAACCACAAAGTTCCAGGTTCAGTACCACCACTATAACCTCAGGCTAACAAGGTCTTGTGAGTGGAATTTTTAGACGGAAACTGAAAAACTGAAGGGGAAATTAGTTATATACATACATACATACATACATATATATATATATATATATATATATATATGTATATATATATATATATATATATATATATATATACATATATATATATATATATATATATATACATACACATGTGTGCTTGTTTATGTTTATCTCTACCACCGATTGACAACTGGTTTGTTTGCGTTCCCGTAAATTCCCGTAAATTAGCGGAACGTTAGAATGAATATCAGGATTTAAAAAATGTAAGTGATGGGGTTGATTCAAAGTGGTGCCCCATCAACAAATAAAAGATAAAAACTTGAATAGATAAACACATATCGATACACTCGTGCTTACACACACACACACACACACACACACGTACACATATATATATCGTCAGTGGATCATATATCCGAAAAAGAAGCACACTCTAAAAGTTAGATCAGTAAAGTATTTACATGCGAAACCATTGGTCACTCTATGACCGGACAAATATTCAACTTGATGTAAATTTTTTGAGAGAGAGCCAAAACTCACTCACAAAACGCTCTGGAATTGTTAAAGATATGCTCCAACTTTTCTAAAGTTAAATAAAATAAAATAAAAATAATGATGAATATACACGTACTTCAGATGATAAACAAAATTAATAATAATAATAATAATAATAATAATGATGATGATGATGACGATGATGATGATGGTGATGATGATGATGATAATGATTTCGAATATTTGCCAGAAGGGTGAAAGATGAGGGGGACAATATAGAGACAGGCATAAAGTGAGGGAGTTACATATAATAATGAAATGATAAAAAGAATTTTAAAAAATTAAAAAGTGAGAAAAGTAAGTATTCACGGTATATACTGAAAAATTAGGGACGTATGCATAGCATACAAAGGTTTTTAAAAAATGGCGGGGAGGATGCTAGAGATGTGGTCCTCCTGATACAGGAAGGCCTCTAGCGGTAATCGAGGAACTCCACAGTTCAAGATTTCCATGACACCCTAGGAGCAAGTGCCCTCTTCAATTCCTTCTCTCCGACTCACAGGTCTACACTTAGGTACCATCCACTCTTGCCATTTTCGTAACTTTCACCCACCTTTCAATAAACTCATTCGAGGACAGCACTTCCCTCTCCACTCTCAATTTCCTTTTCAAGTGAAACTTGAAGTCAATGAGAGCTCTACCAAAGAGGAATGTATCTGTCCTCATGCTTTTCAGCCTTGTCCACTAAACAACTTCTTTTGCCACAGCCACCAATCAAAGGAAAACTGCCTTGTCTGCCCGATTGAAGGAGGGTGGCGGTGCGATCATCACTACAGACTTGGCCGACAGACGGATCCGTCCTACACGTGACAGCAGCTGTTCAACATAACCCCATAAGTCAGCAGTGCATGCATTTATTTCAAAGGTGAATAAGTCAACCGTATTCAGACATAACAAGGTCTAAATGACGAGTGAGCTCTCTATTGCTACTAAACTGTGTTGTCAAAAATTACCAAACAATCGTGGTATAATGTGGTAGTTTACCGTCTGAAGAAAATGTCGCTTCTAAGCTTCACAGTTACCCTAGTTCCAGTTGCGTATGATCTTTTAGTATCGTCAGATAATTTTAACATGTCGAAAATCTAAGCAATTGAAAATTTTACTCAGCGTTTAGAGCTTCTAATTGTTATTGTTGTTAATGATGATGCTGATGATGTTGTTGCTGTTGTTGTTGATGGTGGTGTCCTTGCTTAGCCCTCGGTCAGCCCGAGTAAACCTATAATCAAAGGCATTTCAGACATGACTCTCCTGAGTAGTCTATGTGCTTGAGAACCCATATCAACGTTATCCCACGCGTTCTTTTCTAAGACTGTAGTGTGCGTGTAGAAGGAATTTGGCTGCTTTTTTCTTGCAAATTGAGTAAATGTGTAGAGGCTCCTGCGCTGGCTCGTACAGCTTGTAACTAAGACTGATGGACATACTTATCAAGTGGGTTAAGATGTCTGAAAACTAAAACAAAAAAAGAAATCGAATAATAGCATACATGTATTTATAAAATAAGGTAAAAGAGATGTATTAGAAAAAATATAGTGTGTCATTTAAAAATTATAAACTGTGTAGTTTATGCCTTCTCCCCTCACCCACTTCTGTGAAGGTTATGCTTTGCTGATGAGGTCAAAATATGACAAAAATAAATATCCGAAGTTGTCTCCTGTAGTTACCAAAATAATTAAGATAACATTAGTCATTAATTAATGTTTTTTCCTATTTGCGTAATGATTTCCAGTCAATTTTTTTTTTTTAGATAAGCTGATACTAACTCAGCTATAGATTTTCAGGCCTGATGGCACCTCTGGATTATTTATTTTCATTAAGTAAATAAAAAGTAAAAAGTAAAATAAATAATTAATTAATTTGGTTTTATAACGATCAAACATATTGATTTAAACTGATTTAAGAGCACTGCTGTGTGTAGTATTTTGTAATCATTTTGAAACACTTATTATCACTATAGTGAATATGTATTTTGGGTTTAATCGACTATATCATAATTTTTTATGAAGTCAATCTCAATACGCTACTTTCTTTGTATTCAGCGAACATCGTAAATTACTAATTACTTAAAATAATAATTACTGAAGAGTTAGATTTCTGACATATCCAAACGACGGACCAAATGGTTGACTATAGTATTTGGGTTCTTCGCGGCACTCTGTTCTCGGTGCCATCGGGGTTAAACTATTATTGGTACTTATTTACCAGCGCTGTTGATAAATAAGTAACTGCCAATAATAGAAATTTAGTTGATTGATTCACTCAGCCGCTCAGTATAGAAACTTAGCTTTCTGCCTCATCAAAGTACTTTACACTTTAGGTCCTTCAGATAAGCATGTCCACAACCTGAATAGAAAAACTATGTATTCGCTTTCCTTTACTTGTTTCTGTATCCTGCTCTTCACGTTTAAGGAGTCAATATATTTTCGATCAAGAACACCACCCAATGATACAGTTGCAGCACTTAAGAAACCTCGTTCGTGGAATACATGCAATTGACTAACGTCATCACTCCAAGCCCTAGTCAAGTTTACTCTCAGCAATTATAGAATACAAGGCAAAGTTTTGTTTCTCTCTCCCTCTTTGTCTCTGTCTCGCTCTCTGTCTCTGTCTGTCTGTCTGTCTCTCTGTCTCTGTCTCTCTCTCGCTCTCTCTCTCTCTCTCTCTTTCACACACACACATGTGTGGGCGGGGTGAAGGCGTGTGGCCAAGTGGTTAGGATTTTTA